>NW_019943173.1:229209-240750 GCF_002910315.2 Salvelinus sp. IW2-2015
GCACGTTAGCGATTCCAGACATTCACGTAGCACTAGCATCCAACATCTACGTAGCACTAGCATCCAACATCTACGTAGCACTAGTATCCAACATCTACGTAGCACTAGATCCAACATCTACACAGCACTAGTATCCAACATCTACACAGCACTAGTATCCAACATCTACGTAGCACTAGTATCCAACATCTTTACGTAGCACTATATCCAACATCTACACAGCACTAGTATCCAACATCTACGTAGCACTAGTATCCAACATCTACACAGCACTAGTACCAACATTCTACACAGCACTATATCCAACATCTACGTAGCAACTAGCATCCAACATCTACGAGCACTAGTACATCCAACATCTACGTAGCACTAGCATCCAACATCTACGTAGCACTAGCATCCAACATCTACGTAGCACTAGCATCCAACATCTACGTAGCACTAGCATCCAACATCTACGTAGCACTAGCATCCAACATCTACGTACCCACTACATCCAACATCTACACAGCACTAGTATCCAACATCTACACAGCACTAGTATCCAACATCTAGTAGCACTAGCATCCAACATCTACACAGCACTAGCATCCAACATCTACGTAGCACTAGCATTCCAACATCTACTAGCCTAGATCCACATCTACGTAGCACTAGTACCAACATCTAACAGCACTAGTATCCAACATCTACGTAGCACTAGATCCAACATCTACACAGCACTAGTATCCAAAATCTACGTAGCACTAGTATCCAACATCTACGATAGCACTAGCATCCAACATCTACGTTAGCACTAGTATCCAACATCTACGTAGCACTAGCATCCAAAATCTACGTAGCACTAGTATCCAACATCTACGTAGCACTAGTATCCAACATCTAATAGCACTAGATCCAACATCTACACAGCACTAGTATCCAACATCTACGTAGCACTAGTATCCAACACATCACAGCACTAGTATCCAACATCTACGTAGCACTAGCATCAACTCTACGTAGCACTAGTATCCAACATTACGTAGCACTAATCCAACATCTACGTAGCACTACATCCAACATCTACGTAGCACTAGTATCCAACATCTACGTAGCACTAGTATCCAACATCTACACAGCACTAGTATCCAACATCTACGTAGCACTAGCATCCAACATCTACGTAGCACTAGTATCCAACATCTACGTAGCACTAGTATCCAACATCTACGTAGCACTAGTTCCAACATCTACGTAGCACTAGATCCAACATCTACGTACACTAGCATCCAACATCTACGTAGCACTAGTATCCAACATCTACGTAGCACTAGTATCCAACATCTACGTAGCACTAGTATCCAACATCTACGTAGCACTAGTATCCAACATCTACGTAGCACTAGTATCCAACATCTACACAGCACTAGATCCAACATCTACGTAGCACTAGTATCCAACATCTACGTAGCACTAGATCCAACATCTACGTAGCACTAGTATCCAACATCTAGTAGCACTAGTATCCAACATCTACGTAGCACTAGCATCCAACATCTACGTAGCACTAGTATCCAACATCTACGTAGCACTAGTATCCAACATCTACGTAGCACTAGTATCCAACATCTACGTAGCACTAGTATCCAACATCTACACAGCACTAGTATCCAACATCTACGAGCACTAGCATCCAACATCTACGTAGCACTAGCATCCAACATCTACACAGCACTAGTATCCAACATCTACGTAGCACTAGTATCCAACATCTACGTAGCACTAGTATCCAACATCTACGTAGCACTAGTATCCAACATCTACACAGCACTAGTATCCAACATCTACGTAGCACCTACATCCAACATCTACGTAGCACTAGTATCCAACATCTACGTAGCACTAACATCCAACATCTACCGACACTAGTATCCAACATCTACAAGCACTAACATCCAACATCTACTAGCACTAGTATCCAACATCACTAGCACTAGTATCCAACATCTACGTAGCACTAGTATCCAACATCTACACAGCACTAGTATCCAACATCTACGTAGCACTAGCATCCAACATCTACACAGCACTAGCATCCAACATCTACGTAGCACTAGTATCCAACATCTACGCAGCACTAGCATCCAACATCTACGTAGCACTAGTATCCAACATCTACGTAGCACTAGCATCCAACATCTACGTAGCACTAGTATCCAACATCTACGTAGCACTAGCATCCAACATCTACGAGCACTAGTATCCAACATCTTACGCAGCACTAGCATCCAACATCTACATAGCACTAGTATCCAACATCTACGTAGCACTAGCATCCAACATCTACGTAAGCACTAGATCCAACATCTACGTAGCACTAGCATCCAACATCTACGAGCACTAGTATCCAACATCTACGCAGCACTAGCATCCAACATCTACATAGCACTACATCCAACATCTACGTAGCACTAGCTATCACAACTTTCTACGTAGCACTAGTATCCAACATCTACTAGCACTAGTATCCAACATTCTAACAGCACTAGTATCCAACATCTACGTAGCACTAGCATCCAAACATTCAATATTATTTCATTCTTTTTCGTTTCTTTTCTTTTTCAAAAATAAATTTTGTTCTTTCTTTTCCTCTTCTTTTTTTCTATTTTTTTTTCTGTCTTTTCTCTATTTTTTCTCCTCTTTTTAATTTTTTTATTTTTTTTTCTTTTCTTCTTACTTATTTTTTTCTTTTCTTAAATATTCTTTATAATTTTATTTCAATTATTTTTCTTATTTTTTTTTCTTTTTTCTTCTTTTTTCTTTCTTTTTTTTTCAAATAATCTTCTTAAATATTCTTCTTTTTTTTTTTCTTTTTCTCAAAATTTTTTTTCATTAAATCCTTTTTTTTCTTTTCTTTTTTTTAGAAATTTTCTTTTTTTTTTATATTTTATTACTTTTCTAAAAATTTTCTTCTAATCTTTTCTTCTACACAGCACTAGTATCCAGACATCTACGTAGCACTTAGCATCCAACATCTTACGTAGCACTAGTATTCCAACATCTACGTAGCCACTAGTATCCAACATCTACACAGCACTAGTATCCAACATCTACGTAGCACTGAGCATCCAACATCTTACACAGCACTAGTATCCAACATCTACGTAGCACTAGCATCCTAACATCTACGTAGCACTAGTATCCAACATTACGTAGCACTAGTATCCAACACTTCTACGTTAGCACTAAAATAGCATCCAAATTCGTACTGGTAGCACGTAGTATCCAACATTCTACGTAGCACTAGCATCCAACATTCTACACGCACTGCATCAGCATCTACTAGCCACTATATCCAACATCTACGTGTAGCACTTAGTATATCCAACATCTACGTAGCACTAGTATCCAACATCTACGTAGCACTAGCATCCAACATCTACGTAGCACTAGTATCCAGCATCTACGTAGCACTAGCATCCAACATCCATATACGTATTACTCTGAATAGTCTCACACACTCTTCACTGAACCAGACAGAGACTTGCGTTAACATGAGTGTTAATTATCTAGCTCGTTATCTGTGTGTGTGAGTGTTTACCACTTTAGTTCCTACTCTGTTCTCGTCACGATTAGGAGCTAAATAACAGTCTGTTTTCATGGTAAACCATTACAATTCATGAGTACTTTCCCCTCCACAGCTCAGATCAGTGTGTTTGTTTAAGTTGGTTTATGAAAGCTGGAATTAAGGCCTGCCCTTCTGATTGCTGGTCACATTAACATCACTGTGAGAGTGAATAACACTAACACCACAGGAATTAGAGAATAGAGAGGGAGAGAGAGAGACTGCAGAAGAAAGAAAGAGTGATAGAGGGATAGAGTTACAGAGAAAGAGACAGAGAGGGGTGGAAAGAGAGAGACAGAGAAATAGAATAGAGGGATAGAGTTACAGAGAAAGAGACAGAGAGGGGTGGAAAGAGAGACAGAGAGAGAAAAAGAATAGAGGGATAGAGTTACAGAGAAAGAGACAGAGAGGGGTGGAAAGAGAAAGACAGAGAGAGAAAGAGAATAGAGGGATAGAGGGAAATAGACTGTGTTTGTGTGTGTATGTGTGTGTGATTATCCGTGTGTTTGGTGTGGTCCTCAGATACGAGCTGCTCAGACGTAAAAGCCGCCAGCCGCTGGCCACGCAGCCCCCGGCAGATCTCCATCGCTGGTTCAATGTTTACGCCGGAGACAAATTGTTTCACCAAGATAAAGGCCTTAGCAGGTGAGATTACCAAAATTAGCTNCCGGCAGATCTCCATCGCTGGTTCAATGTTTACGCCGGAGACAAATTGTTTCACCAAGATAAAGGCCTTAGCAGGTGAGATTACCAAAATTAGCTTTAGAGCAAACCGCCGCCACTGTGTACAGAGCTGTTTCGCGCTCCGATGCCATCTTTTAATGCCGCTCAAAGATACATTAAGCAAATATTCAAATAATTTAATTATTTCGTGCTAATCTCTGGCTGGCACTCGGCAGCAGCTGATTTTGTCCCTGTGCTTGCTAAAAGGCTTCTCTCTCCACTACTGACGTTTACTCTAGCTTCAAGTTAGACACTTTTAGATACATAAGCAGTTTAAGCAGTTTTCTGGACTTTCGCTGCTGTGCTGGCCTAGATTGTTCATAGTGGAAATATAATCGATTGCCGTTGAAATTCGTGTTAGCCCTTGTTGCTAGTTATTGTTTTGTATTAGCRTAGATATTGCACCACTTTTGAAACAGGATGTATTTTGGTACAGTATGTATGTGTGACTGCATGTGTGCGTGTCTTTGTATGTGCCTGAATGCAAGTGTGTGTTGTCTAACCTTTGCTTGGTTCATTTTGACGATGTAGGTTCACATGGTACCAGTACCAGTTACTGGTCTATAATGACGTGGGCTACTCTACAGGACAGCTGGCTACGGGTATTACCCTGGCAGGAGTACCCCTCCACCCGCCCTCTCTGTCTGTCCAGACCATCGACCATACATCCATACACATCAGCTGGACAGAACCCTGTAAGAAGCTATATTTTAGTGCCATATATAATACTGTCATGACAGTCTGAACTAGAACTGTTATTCACAAAAGCAGGACCTTATTCAGTAGGGTAGGACGAGACTACTATGCTGTTCTAGGAACCTTTTCAATATTGTCATGTTACATTTTATATTTTAGTAATTTAGCAGACGCTCTTATCCAGAGCGATTTACAGGAGCAATTAGGATTAAGTGCCTTACAGGGATTCGTACCAGCAACCTTACGGTTACTGGCCCAACGCTCTTAAATGCTAGGCTACCAGACGCCAAATGTTGATTATGACAATGAGTTTTCTGTCAACTGTCTCTCTCCACCCCTCAGCTCTACAGGATCTCCAGGGTGAGGTGGAACTCTACACCCTCAGGGTCGAATCCTCTCACCTCAGACAAACTCTGACCTTCCTTCCTGGGGTCGATTCCACGGTGATAGGTGACCTGCATCCCAACACGCGCTACAGGGTTTCCCTGCAGGTGTCCAATGGGGCTTACAACACTTCTAATACCGAGGTCAACTGTACTACTGAAGATGGAGGTGAGAAGAGGGTGTGTGTGCGTGCTGTGGAGGGGTGGTGTTGTGAAATGTGTTGGAGTGTATTGTGAAATAGCAGGTCCCAGATCAATAGAAGGTCCCAGTGATTCTAATACCACACCAACCCTATTAGCTCTGACCAGCAACCCCCCCCCCCCCCCCCCTCCCAATAACCACGAGCAGGGTTTCCCAATCACCTAGAGCAGGGTTTCCCAAACTCACCTAGAGCAGGGTTTGCCAAACCACCTAGACCAGGTTTCCCAAACTCACCTAGAGCAGGGTTTCCCAAACTCACCTAGAGCAGGGGTTTCCAAACTCACCTAGAATAGGGTTTCCCAAACTCACCTAGAACAGGTTTCCCAAACTCACCTAGAGCAGGTTTCCCAAACTCACCTAGGTATCGGGTTTCCAAACTCACCTAGAGCAGGGTTCCCAAACTTCACCTAGAAACAGGGTTCCCAAACTCACCTAGAACAGGTTTCCCAAACTCACTAGAACAAGGTTTCCCAAACTCACCTAGAACAGGGTTTTCCCAAACTCAGACTAACTATCCAAACGTAGGTTCCCAAACTCACTAGAGCAGGGTTTCCCAAACTCACCTAGAACAGGTTTCCCAAACTCACCTGAGGCAGGGTTCCCAAACTCACCAGAGCAGGGTTTCCCAAACTCACCTAGAGCAGGGTTTCCCCAAACATCACCAAGAGCAGGGTTCCCAAACTCACCAAGAGCAGGGGTTTCCCAAACTCACCAAGAGCAGGGTTTCCCAAACTCACCAAGAGCAGGGTTTCCCAAACTCACCAAGAGCAGGGTTTCCCAAACTCATCAAGAGCAGGGTTTCCCAAACTCACCAAGAGCAGGGTGGGGTGGGAGGAGGCAGGGTGCTGGTCAGTGCTAATAGAGTTGGTGGGGTATTAGAATCAATCCTCCAGCCCCTAACCTGCAGAGATGGAGTCAACACCGGAGCCATGGAAACCGAGACCAAGACCAGGCCCCTGGAATCCTACATCCAGACCAATAACAAGACTAGAACCCTTGAGAATCCCATCTAGACCAAGACTCCACCCCTTAGGAACCACATCTAGACCAAGACTAGAACTCTTGAGAACCACATCTAGACCAAGATTCCACCCCTTAGGAACCACATCTAGACCAAGACTCCACCCCTTAGGGACCACATCTAGTTCAAGACTAGAAACCTCAAGAACCACATCCATGCCAATAACATATCCTTTAGTTACCATATCCAGAACCAGACCAGAACTCTCAAAACCCCCTTCTTGGCCAAGGCTCAACCCAGAAGGAACCATATCTACACCAAGACCCAGTTTATCACCAACTACATCTACACCAAGACCCAACCCCTCTAGAACCACAACACCACCACCAAGACCTAACCCCTCTAGAACCACAACACCACCACCAAGACCTAACCCCTCTAGAACCACAACAACAATACCACAACTTAACCCCTCTAGAACCACAACACCACCACCAAGACCTAACCCCTCTAGAACCACAACATATAGTGTAGATAGTGTGGATAGTGTAGTACGTGTGAGTGTGTGTGGATAGTGTAGTACGTGTGAGTGTGTGTGYAGTCCAGTGAGTGTGCATAGAGCCAGTCTGAAAAAAAGGGGGTCAATGTAAATAGTCAGGGTAGCCTTTTAATGAACTGTTCAGCATTCTTATGGCTTGGGGGTAGAAGTTGTTCAGGAGCATTTTGTTCCCACACTTGGCATTCCGGTAGAGCTTGCCGTTCGGTAGCTTAGAGAACAATCTATGAGTTTGGGTGGCTGCAGTCTTTGACAATTTTTAGGGTCTTCCGCTGACAAGTTTTTGAGGATCTGAGGGCCCATGCCAAATATTTTRAGCCTCCTGAAGGTGAAGAGGCGTTGTCGTGCCCTCGTCATGACTGTGTTGGTGTGTTTGGACCATGATAGGTCCTTAGTGTTGTTGACACAGGAACTTAAAACTCTCAACACGCTCCACTACAGCCCAGTCGATGTGAATGGGGGCGTTCTCGACACTCCATTTCCTGTAGTCCACGATCAATCTTGCTGACGTTGTTGTCCTGGCGCTACACTGGTCTCTGACTTCCTCCCTATAGCCTGTGTCACCGTCGTCGGTGATCAGGCCTACCACCGTCATGTCGTCAGCTATCTTGATGATGGGGGGGGGTAGATCAGCTTTAATATTGCAGATAGATTGTGACTATCTGAATCATTTCCAATCCCCCATATATGTTGGGGTAAATATAATATATTTATTTCACTAAGCAAGTCAGTTAAGAACAAATTGTTGTTTACAATGACGGCCTACCCCGGCCAAACCCTCCTCTAACGCTGGGCCAATTGTGTGCCGCCCTATGGGATTCCCAATCGCGGCCGGTTGTGATACAACCCGGGATCGAACCAGGATCTCTAGTGACGCCTCCAGCACTGAGATGCAGTGCCTTAGACTGCTGCGCCACTCAGGAGGCCAATGTATTTATTCTATATTATTTCCCCTTAACCCTACCATCCCTCCCCTAATTGGCCTTGTTGGCCCTTAACCTGTTGAAAGGTCTTACTCATATCAGCTACGGAGAGCGTCATCACGCAGTCGTCTAAAACAGCCTTCCTCAAATCAAGCATAGAAGGTATTTAGCTCGTCTGGTAGGCTTGGAAAGCTCGCTGCTGGGTTTGTAATCCGTTTGCAAGCCCTGCCATATCCGATGAGCATCAGAGTCGGTGTAGCAGGTTTCCATCCTTTATTGACGCTTTGCCTGTTTAATGGTTCGTCTGAGGGCGTAGCAGGATTTCTTATAAGCGTCCGGATTAGTGTCCCGCTCRTTGAAAGCAGCAGCTCTAGCCTTTAGCTCAGTGTGGATGTTGCCTATAATCCAGGATTCTGGTTGGGATATGTACGCACGGTCACTGTGGGGGCGATGTCGTCAATGCACTTATTAATGAAGCCAGTGACTGATGTGATACATTTCTCAATGCCATCGGATGAATCCCGGAACATATTCCAGTCTGTGCTAGCGAAACAGTCCTGTAGCTTAGCATTCGCTTCACCTGACCACTTCCGTATTGAGKGTGTACTTCCTGTTTGAGTTTTTGCTTGTGAACATGAATCAGGAGGATATAGTTATGGTCAGATTTGCCAAACGGAGGGCGACGGAGAGCTTTGTATGCTTCTCTGTGTGTGGAGTAAAGGTGATGTAAAGTTTTATTTTTGCCTCTAGTTGCGCAGGTGGCATTGTGGTAGAAATTAGCAAACATGGCAGTTTTCCTGCATTAAAATCCCTGGCCTCTAGAAGTGCTGTCTCTGGGTGAGCATGTTCTTGTTTGCTTATGGCCCTATACAGGTCGTTGAGTGCAGTCTTAGTGTCAGCATCGGTTTGTGGTGGTAAATAGACAGCGACGAAAAATGTTGATGAAAGGACTTTACAGTTCTTCAGATCACATTGATAGTCTCGAACGGAGCTCGTCCAGTTTATTCGCCAATAGAACGTGCAAGAGGAGGTTTATCCACTCTCCAACGTAGTCTCATCTGTTATCCCGCACGCCGGCTTTTATAGCACCGCCTCCTCCAAGTGTCGGGGATTTGGGCCTGGCTCGGAATAATCAATATGTCCTTTGCCCCCGACTCATTGATGTAGTAGTCCTCATCTAAATCAAGGTTAGTGATAGCTATTCTGATGTCCAGAAGCTCTTTTCGGTCATAGGAAATGGTGGCGGAAACATCATGTACAAAGATAGTTACGATACACTATCGGAGCTCCCGTTATTTAGAACGGAACGGAACTTTATTTCACAGCGCATTAATTTTTGTGACAGGACAATGTTGCCCTAAATGTAGAAAAAGAAGACCCAGACAAAGGCCAAGCATCTTAAAACATCATCTTCCTAAACATGAACCATTGCATGCCCATCTGGCTTCCATTTAAAACGCCAGATCCCTTCACACTACAAAGACTACAGTGTTCTTTAATACCATTAGCGTAGACCCAGACCACAACCATGGTCTCCAGTGTCTCAAGATCAAGACTCCATCTCTGTAGGTACTGTGGGTTTTCTCTTATCTTTCTCTCTTTCAGTTTTTCAATTTAAATCTAAGGGGCTTTATTGGCATGGCTAAAGCAAGTGAAATAGATCATAAACAAAAGTGAAATAAACAATAAAAAATGAACAGTAAACATTACACTCACAGAAGTTCCAAAAGAATAATGACATTTCAAATGTCATATTATGTCTATATACAGTGTTGTAACAATGTCTTTCTCTCCTCTCAATTTCAATTCAATTTCAATTTAATTAAAGTTAAGGGCTTTATTGGCATGGGAAAAATATGTTTACATTGCCAAGGAAGTGAATTAGATAATAAACAAAAGTGAAATAAACAATAAAAATMAACAGTAAACATTACACTCACAGAAGTTCCAAAAGAATAAAGACATTTCAAATGTCATATTATGTCTATATAAAGTGTTGTCTCTCTCTCTCTCTCTCCCCCTCCCTCCCTCTGTCTCTCTCTCCACCTAATCAGATCAGCATAGTAAAAAGTGCATTAAAAATATTAGAAAGTTGTTAGCTGCTGAAGGCGAGCCACGCGTCATTTAGCTTAGAAACTCCAGTGGTCCTTCCATTACATTATTCTACTGCCGTAAAGCCATAGATCTGTAACCACTGTTATACACACACACACACAGTCACACACAAATGCATACACACAGATAATTAAAAAGCCAGGTGCACATTTTGAGTGTGTGTGTTTTTATGTGTATGTGTGTCTGCGTYCTTCCATTCATGTGTTTGTCTGTGTGTTGTTGAGTGTGGTGTTGAGTCTAGCGTTGATAATGCTATCGTGGAAGTGAAATGTAGTGCACTGGGTTGGGTTTGGGTAAGTGTGTTAGGAGGGAATGAATTGGGTCAGTGTGTTAGGAGGGAATGAATTGGGTAAGTGTGTTAGGAGGGAATGAATTGGGTAAGTGTGTTAGGTGGCAGCTCCGCCAACCGTTCCACCGCACTTCTAACTCACGAAACTGGGTACTCGGTGGGAGTAGACCTGCTAGCCTCGGCCAACCGTTCCACACTACTTTCATACAGAAACTGGAAGCTGGTAGGAGAGACGCATGCCTTCTGTCTCTGCTCGCCAAGTCCGTCCTTCCTACAGTCATTTAAAATTACTCCAGGTAAACTCGAACTTGGGTAGGTCCATTGAGCCCGCAGCTCGCCACCGTTCCCCCTCCACTTCTCAATACAGAACTGGAACTGGTAGGAGAGACCGCAGCTCGCCAACCGTTTCACAACCTCCACTTCATACAGAAACTGGAACTGGTAGGAGAGACCCTCTCGCAGGCTCGCCCTAACCCGTTCCACACCACTCTCAACACAGAACTTCGGAACTGGTAGGGATGAGCTCACCCGCAGTCTCGCTCAACCGCGTTCTCACCCCATTCAGCACAGAAACTGGAACTGGGCTAGGTCTCAGAGACTCTCGGCAGCTCCCAACCGTTCCGCACACCACTTCACATGTCAGAAATCCTGGTAATTGTCGTAGGTCAGAGACCCGCAGCTCGCCAACCGTTCCACATCGCACTTCAATACAGCAAACTGGAACTGGTAGGGTCAGAGCACTCGCAGCTCGCAACACGTTCCACACCCATCTTTCAATCGTGCAAGCTTGGACGGTTCACGGAGAGACCGCAAGCTCGCCAACCGTTCACACTCCCACTTCCGAAAAAGTAGCCTGCCTTCCCTGTGCCCTTTACCTTTTTAGGAAATGGGATAAAACAAGAAAATATGCATTAGTTTTGTCCATAATAAAGCGCTTACAATAGAATACTTGGTTCAATGACAAAGCTAAAAGTGTTGGCCTTCTGGTGTTAATTTTAAAAACATGCTCATCTGCTGCAATCTCGTAAAACTCATCTCTATCATATCGAAGTCATCTCATGGGTCCTGCCCCCTCTTCTCTCTCCT
>NW_019943173.1:242560-246342 GCF_002910315.2 Salvelinus sp. IW2-2015
TGTTGCTTAGGAGGAATGAATTGGGTAACAGTGGTGTTTAGGAGGAATGAATGGGGTAAGTTGTTAGGAAGGTGAATGATTGGTAGTGGTGTTAGGAGGGAATGAATTGGGTCAAGTTGTGTTAGGAGGGAATTGAATTGGGTCAGTGTGTTAGGAGGGAATTAAAAGTGTGTTCCCACTAAGAAGAGATAGTTTGGAGATGTTAGTCATTTTGCTCAATCTATCTGGGCCGCTGCTCTGTGGGCGGGCTGTGTGATATCCTAATGATCATTTGATGAACGTTACACGGGGAAAGTGGCAATATTTTCACTGTGATCGTCAGTCAGTTAGATAGACACAGGGTTAATTGTGTATGCGCTGGCGTAGGAAAAGTTACTCTCTTCAGTGTGTGTAAAGCAGGACTGGGTTTCAGAGAGACTAGCCAGTTAACCCCCTGGCCCTGCCTTGTGCCTCTCTTCGTCCTCGCAAATCTACAGGAGGATTCAATTTCCCACTACAGATCTCTGTCTCTGTGTCTCTGTCTCTCTCTCTGTCTCTACCTTTCTCTACCTGTCATAATCAGGAGGTGTGTGCCCCGGTAGAATACTTAACACAGATCGATGGCCCTGACATGTCCCTCTCTGGCCTACATGAGCCCCAAACACTTCATTCATTCGCCACGCTAGATTTGCCAGAGTGGAATTTAATCAATAGTTAATTCATTAATTCTGACGCAAGCTACGTCCGGCCCGGAGAAAGAGTGGGAGAAACAGAGAGAGTGAAGGAGAAAGAGAGAGAGAGAGAGGGAATTGTGGTACGGCTTAGGGTTTGATTGAAATATGACAATTACCGCACATGCTGGTTTACACACGCACGCATGCGCACACACATGCCCAAGTAGACAGACACACACACACACGCAGTAGTAGAAGTGTGTGTGTGTGTCTCCTTCATGGTTAGTATCTGCCAAAGGTACAGTAGTTAAAAATAGAAAAATCTATATTTGAACTGTATAAAACACTCTGACACCATAACTGACTGAGTTAGCTCGAGACGGGGCAGTCCACACTGGGTGGTGTGTGTGGCTTTTCAACTCAATCCTGATAGGCCCTCTGTTTGGCCTCCCTCTCCCACTTCACTCTCTTCCTCCCCTAACGCTCTCTCTCTCTCTGTCTCTCCCCCTCTTTCCCTCCTCCAGATCAGTGAGGGTGGAGTGGTCTTCTCCAGGTCAGCCCTGTGGTATCATGCTAGGCTACGAGGTGTGGAGGAAGATGCTGAGACCCTGTGGGGGGGCCGAGTGGGGGTCAAGTGTGACCCAGGGGGGTGAGGGGTCAGAGGTCAGATGCTCCTACCTGCAGTGCTCCGCCTCTCAGGGGGTGTGTGGGGCGTCCTGCTACCAACCTCAGAGACAGGTAACTCTCTTTACACATAGAATAAGTTGTTGCCCATATAATATAATAACATAATAGTAGTAACATAGTAACTCCCTTCATGTACAGTACCAGTCAAAAGTTTGGACACACCTACTCATTCCAGGATTTTTTTCTTCATTTTGACTATTTTCTTCATTGTAGAAAAGTAGTGAAGACATCAAAACTGTGAAATAACACATATGAAATCATGTAGTAACCAAAAAAGTGTTAAACACACCTTTAAATTCTTCAAACTACCCACCCTTTGCCTTGATGACAGCTTTGCACACTCTTGGCATTCTCTCTCTCACCTAGAATGCATTTCAATTAACCTAGAATGCATTTCAATTAGGTGTGCCTTGTTAAAAGTTCATTTGTGGAATTTCTTTCCTTCTTAATGTGTTTGAGCCAATCAGTTGTGTTGTGACAAGGTAGGGGTGGTAAACAGAAGATAGCCCTATTTGGTAAAAGACCAAGTCCATATTATGGCAAGAACAGCTCAAATAAGCAAAGAGAAACAACAGTCCATCATTAGTTTAAGACATGAAGGTCAGTCAATACGGAACATTTTAAGAACTTTGAAAGTTTCTTCAAGTGCAGTCACAAAAACCATCAAGCGCTATGATGAAACTGGCTCTCATGAGGACCGCCACAGGAAAGGAAGACCCAGAGTTACCTCTGCTGCAGAGGATACGTTCATTAGAGTTACCAGCCTCAGAAATTGCAGCCCAAATAAATGCTTCACAGAGTTCAAGTAACAGACACATCTCAATATTAACTGTTCAGAGAAGAATCAGGCCTTCATGGTCGAATTGCTGCAAAAGAACCACTACTAGAGGACACCAATAAGAAGAAGAGACTTGATTGGGCCAAGAAACACAAGCAATGGACATTAGACCGGTGGAAATCTGTCCTTTGGTCTGATGAGTCCAAATTTGAGATTTTTAGTTCCAACCGCTGTGCCTTTGTGAGACGCAGAGTAGGTGAACAGATTATCTCCGCAAGTGTGTTTCCCACAGTGAAGCATGGAGGAGGAGGTGTGATGGTGTGGGGGTGCTTTGCTGTCTGTGATTTATTTAGAATTCAAGGCACACTTAACCAGCGTGGCTACCACAACATTCTGCAGCGATTTGCCATTCCATCTGGTTTGGGCTTAGTGGAACTATCATTTGTTTTTCAACTGGACAATGACCCCAAAAACACCTCCAGGCTGTGTAAGGGCTATTTGACCAAGAAGGAGAGTGATGGAGTGCTGCATCAGATGACCTGGCCTCCACAATCACCCGACCTCAACCCAATTGAGATGGTTTGGGATGAATTGGACCGCAGAGTGAAGGCAAAGCAGACATCAAGTGCTCAGCATATGTGGGAACTCCTTCAAGACTGTTGGAAAAGCATTCCTCATGAAGCTGGTTGAGAGAATGCCAAGATTGTTCAAAGCTGTAATCAAGGCAAAGAGTGGCTACTTTGAAGAATTGAAAATATAAAATATATTTGGATTTGTTTAACACTTTTTTGGTTACTATTTGATTCCATATGTGTTATTTCATAGTTTTGATGTCTTCACTATTATTCTAGAATGTAGAAAATAGTAAAAATAAAGAAAAACCCTAGAATGAGTAGGTGTGTCCAAACTTTTGACTGGTACTGTATATCATTTGTATATGACAAATAAACAAACTGGAAATCCTTACTCAACTCTGGTTCTGGAGTAACAGGGAAACATAGGGCAGCCCATTTGTGTTCCACTCCAATACTAGCACAGCCAGTTGACTAGTCCAATTATTATCCTTTGGAGGAAAACATCATAATTCTGAACATTTTCTCAGAATCATTCGACTTAGACGTACATCTCATGTAAGAGGCTAAGAAGTATTATTTATATGGGCCCAGGTGTGCAAGTGTAGGGATGTAACAAAACAATGCCCCCTTGGTATTTGAGAAAGGCTGGTGTAAAGCTCTCCTGCTGTAACACAACAGACACAGTCAGATGTTTGAAACAGTTTTATTTATGCAGGAGACACAGTCATTGTCCTCCTCCCAGCGATTGTTTTCACTAAACAGATTAACTTGTCGTCTGACGATTGCTGCAATCCTCATGTCATTGAAAGCCTGCCAACTTGYCAAGCTACCCATACGCCATACATTTGTCCCCTCAGCGCGGGAATCTTGCGACACACACACACAGACATACACACACACACACCATGATGATGAAGACAAAAGAACCCAGGCGTACCCAAGGACACACACGTTATACCATAATACAGTCGAGTCATTATAGAGGCACAGGCCCGTCGTGTAGAACAAGAGCTGTACACACAGCGGCCATTTTATATACTCAACCTGAACACAGGTGGAGGGAGCAGGGCATGTTGTACATAGCTAATT
>NW_019943173.1:247565-250120 GCF_002910315.2 Salvelinus sp. IW2-2015
GGCGTGTCGGGGGTGTGACGCTGCTGTGCGGTGCCTTTACTCCCTTCAAGGGGGCAACTGCCGGTGAGGCTGCTCCATGACGACCCTCAGGGTCCCAGCTGCTCGGCAGTACATCATAGAGATACCCTGGTCTGCTGTAGATGCAGAAAGAGGATAACCAAACACACCCCTTTAAACAGACAGATTCAACAAGCTACGTCACACACACCTTTTAACATGTGACAGATTACACAACTACGTCATCAACCTTTTACACAGGTGAACAGATTTACACAAGCTAAAACGTCTACACAAGCTTTAAAACCTTGACACAATTTACACAAGCTACGTCATACACACTTAACAGGTACAATTACACAACTACGTCATACACCACCTTTACAGCTACAGCATTTACCACAAGCTACGTCATACACACCTTTAACAGGTGACAGATTTACACAAGCTACGTCATACACACCTTTAACAGGTGACAGATTTACACAAGCTACGCCACATATTAAATACACAGGCTAGTCAAGAAAGAGCCGTCGATTTCAGACATTTGAAAAGGACGTTGATTTTGGCCTTCGTCAGCGCTCACCCTAAAACAGTTCACAGTTCTCTAGCAAGCAGAGTACTTGATGATACTTAATGGAAACAGCGCATTCTTTTTTATTATAAACTGGGTGGTTCGAACTCTGAATGCTGATTGGTCGACAGCCATGGTATATTAGACCGTATACCACGAGTATGACAAAACATTTATTTTTACTGTTCTAATTACATTGGTAACCAGTTTATTATAGCAGTAAGGCACTTCTGGGGTTTGTGGTATATGGCCAATATACCACAGCTAAGGGCTGTATCCAGGCACTCCGCGTTGCGTCGTGCYTAAGAACAGCCCTTAGCCGTGGTATATTGGCCATATACCACACCCCCTTGGGCCTTATTGCTTAATTAATTTGTTTTAAGCTTTCCCCAAACCATAGCCCTAACTTTAACCACTTGGGAATTAATACCTAAACTTAACCCTTTGAGTTGTTTCTGTTTTAACCCAGTAACACAGAATTAACCCTGTAACCACGCAGAATTATTGGGTAAAAAATCGATGTTCATCCAATTACGGCAAATTCCGAAGTGAAACTATGAAATCAGGTTGAAATACAACACACATACGCACACCTATAACAGGTGAGAGATTTGCACAAGCTACGACACACAAACACACACATTAAATGTCTGTCCTACCCACATCCACGTTACACTTCCCCAAAAAGTTATTTATCACACAACATATAAACAAGGACCCCATAAGGATGTGTTGCATAGTGTCATTAGTCTCTCTCCTCACAAATACTCTTTATATTGTACTGAAATACAACACACACAGGCCTCCCGGGTGGCGCAGTGGTCTAGGGCACTGCATCGCAGTGCTAACTGCGCCACCAGAGTCTCTGGGTTCGCGCCCAGGCTCTGTCGCAGCCGGCCGCGACCGGGAGGTCCGTGGGGCGACGCACAATTGGGCTAGCGTCGTCCGGGTTAGGGAGGGTTTGGCCGGTAGGGATATCCTTGTCTCATCGCGCTACAGCGACTCCTGTGGCGGGCCGGGCGCAGTGCGCGCTAACTAAGGGCCAACTACACGGTGTTTCCTCCGAACATTTGTGTCGGCTGGCTTCCGGTTGGAGGCGCCTGTAGTTTTAAGAAGCAGTAGGCGTCGTGTAGGGTGGTGTGTGCTGGTCGGAAGGACGCATGCTTCGAACCTTACGTCTCCCGAGCCCGTACGGGATTGTAAGCGGATGAACAAGATAATAATTACTAGCAATTGGATACCAACAAAAAAGGGGGAGAGGAAAGAAAATGGGGATTAAAAAAATGTAATTAATTAAAAATATTAAAATTAAAATGAAAATACAACACACATACGCACAACGTAATAAACAGGTGAAGAGAGATTGCACGAACATCACACACAAACACACACAATTAAAATGATCTTCGCTACCCACATCCGACGTACACTTCCCCACAAACGTTACGGTCCGGCTCAGTGACTTAGAACTGACACTGGAATGAAGAGAGATGACGATATTAGGGAGGAAAGTATAGAAGAGCGGGATAGATGGAAGAGAGGGACTGTCTCTTTTGGTCTCTCTCCCCTGTAGGTGTCTCTGAACCTCAGGCACCCCAGCTACAGATTGGGCGAGCTGGTGTTTGTGTGTGTGTGTTTTAGTCGGTGCCTGTGTTGTGTGTGTGTGATGTGTGTATCGGCGTTATATTTGTGATGACTAGTGGTGTTGGTATGTGTGTGTGTCTGGGTGTGTCTTGTGTGTGTCGTGTGTGTGTGTTGATGTGTTGTGTGGTGGGTGTTGTGTGGTTTCGTGTGTCGTGTGTGAACTGTGGCGGTGTCACACGAGTGTCAGACCGGCGAGATCCAATAGAGGGAAGACGACTCTGAACACTTGCGTGTTCACGCACGAAATAACTCGATAACATGTCAAGACATATTGAATAGATGCAGTAGTAGCTACAAGGGAGTGGGAGAAGATTCTGCTACATTGAGCAACGATCTCTGC
>NW_019943173.1:250727-263793 GCF_002910315.2 Salvelinus sp. IW2-2015
CACACACACACACACACACACACACACACACACACACACACACACACACACACACAGCAACACTTATTATAGGACGGGCTACTTAACCTTGGCAACAACACTTTCAACGACACTCTGAAGGATTCGTCCTCAGCAGGACATAGCTGCTGAGAAGTTCATGTTCAGTTAACCTTCCTTACTTTTGGAAGATTTACCAGAATGACTTGTTTGATCTGTTTGTGTGACTCTGTGACTGCGTGACTGTGTGACTGTGTGACTGTGTGACTGTGTGACTGTGGAAGAGAATAGTAAAGTAAGAGAGGACAAAGGCAGCTAATCCAAATGAATTTTAATCAAGGAAAGAAAGAAAGAAAGAAAGAAAGAAAGAAAGAAAGAAAGAAAGAAAGAAAGAAAGAAAGAAAGAAAGAAAGAAAGAAAGAGAAGGAAAGCAAGAAAGAAATAGTGTGGGCTTAGGAAAGAGTAAAGATAAAAAGGAAGATAGAGGTAGAGTGGAGAGGGATGGAGAGAGAGAGAGAGAGAGAGAGAGAGAGAGGGGAGTGTGAGGGCTCCCTGTGTCCGTGTGAAGGGTGTCCTGCGGTGGCCAGCTGATAGGCGATAGAGGGTGATGTGATTATCAGGTCCCTGAAGTGCGATCTATCACACATTACACTCTGCTCTGTCAAGAACCATACACACCCTCCACGGGGGAACAGCAATGCTGGGAGACAGGCTGTCTGCCGGCTCACACAAACACACACACACACACACACATACAAATGTGTGTATCCGCGGGGCAGGGCTATTGAATTTGAGCCGGGGGAAAAAGGGAAATTAAAAAGGTGAAATAGAATAAAAGAGGAAAACAAAATGTGATCAGTTTAACCTGTTCAAGGTAATGTGATATAAACAGCCACATCAGCCATATATTTCATGTATTTATTTAACCTTTATTTAACCATGCCAGTAAGTTGAGAACCTGCCCTCATGTTCAACAACCGCCTGTCCAAGAGTCCAAAATACAGCAAGGAACAAATAAACATGGAAAACACGATAGTTGAAATACGTGAGTACAAGCATGGTAAATATCATCCATACCAAAGCAGTAGCGTAGTGGGATTATATGACCTGGACTGACTGTGTGGTTATGAACTATCATTCACGTACACTCTCCAGGTCACCACTCTCTATAAAACTCTACAGCAGGGTAGAGAGAAAGATGAAAGGCAGAAAACAAACTCCAATCCCTGTTTAATACTGCAGTTATCTTACATMAAAACAGATTTAGTCTAACAGCAGGTTGCAGAGTCAGGGGAAGGACAGTAAACAGACGTTTAGTGTTTAAAAGACTACAATATTGCTGTAATATATGTAATATTAGCCTATCCATTAGTTAGTGGGTTTGTTTGAGGATAAAGAACTGTTGGTTCAGTCTTCAGTTTATGTTACATACAAACGCTGATCCTTACTAACAGCAAGTTGGAGTGTTTGGGGAGACAGACAGCAAACATGTTAGTCTGCCGTATTTTCAGACTAATACAGAATCAGACTCCTCTCTTGAGCCACTCGATTTACTTTAGTTTGTTTCGTATTTTGGAGGATGAAGATAGTTTAGTGGACTCAAGGCTGTTGGGCCTCCCAGAGCTCCTAACCCCTTATGAGTCACTGCCTTGCTGTGTGTGCCCCTCTTCTCACCCTTCTCACCCTTCCTTAAGTCGCTACTTCCCAGTGTGTGCGCTCCCCTAACTCTTCCCCCTCCGCCTGTGTGCTGTGTGCACRAGCCCAAACGTTCAAGGGCAATTCTGAATATCCCTTTTCACCGTTTAAGTGTTAAAAGCCTCTCGGTCCGGGGGTGTTATGTCAACGCGGCGCCATCATCAGCCCGGGGGATGGAAACGGCTGTGATGATGCTAAAAGAAAGGAGGGGGAAAACATAATAAGCAAATATGTTTTTCAAGGACACCGTGACCATTTGCTGGAGGAAATTATCCCTGTAGTTAAGAGCTGAGCCTGACGAGATGAAGTTGGGTGTGTGAGGTGGTGATGCGCGTGCATTTTATGGTGTATTTGGGCTTGTGTGTATTTGTGTGTGTGTGTGTGTGTGTGTGTGTGGCGCCATGCTTAATCATCCCTCACATGAATGTCCTCGCATTGTTCTGCCAAAACTCTCACATCAGCACTGGGGACCAATCGACAGACGAACAGACAGTACGTCCTAAACAAGCATTGTCTATCTGGGGTGTTTTAAAAGACGGAGTGGAGGCTGAACAGATGAAGACGTTTCCTTTTAATGTGTTTATGATGATGTCTTTTCTATTGAGTTACCTTAATGGCCTTAACATCCTCCAGCCATTACATTAGCATGTAGCTGTTAGCTGCTAGCTGTTAGCCGCTGTGTTGGAGACCCACGGTTAGAGTTGGGCTGTGGATTCAGTCAAACACTAATTTACTAAGTAGTGGGGAAAGCTCTGGAACTGAAGCAAAGGCTACTGAAATACATTACGAACACACTCTGAAACAAACAATTGCTCTAACAAACAGTAAACACACAGACCTACTTCAGCAGATGGTTTCTAAGTGTTGGCTTGGTATAGGTTTCCAAAGCCTCATAAAGAAGGGCAGTGATTGGTAGATGGGTAACAATAACAAATCAGACATTAATTATCTCTTTAACCTCGCATGGTCAAGTTAATAATTATTCTGTGGATGATGTATTGAACCACCCAGACACATCAAAGATGCAGCCGTCCTGAGCTGCAGAACAGGAAGGAAACTGCTCAGGGACGTCAACATGAGGCCATTGGTGATTTTAAAACAGCTACGGAGTTCAATGGCTGTGATGGGAGAAAACTGAGGATGGATCAACAACATTGTAGTGACTTCACAATAATGACCTAATGACTTGTAATCTCATTACAACTTAATTGGAGTCCACCAGTGGCCAACTTAATTGTTTGGACATGATTTATAAAAAATAAAAAACACTTGTCTATGTAAGGTCCCACAGTTGACAGTGGATATCAGAGCTGAAACTATATCATGAAGTCCAAGGAACTGCCGTGGAGTCTYAGGGATCAACAGTGTCCACATCACCAACAAACTAACATGGTCCAAGCACACCATGACAGTCGTGAAGCATGCACGACAAAACCTATTCCCCCTCAGGAGACTGAAATTATTTGGCATGGGTCCTCAGATCCTCAAAACGTTCTACAGCTGCACCATCAAGAGCATCCTGACTGGTTGCATCCCCGCCTGGTATGGCAACTGCTCGGCCTCCGACCACAAGGCACTACAGAGGGTAGTGCGAATGGCCCAGTACATCACTGGGGCCAAGCTTCCTGCCATCCAGGACCTCTATACCAGGCGGTGTCAGAGGAAGGCCCTAACAATTGTCAAAGACTCCAGCCACCCTAGTCATAGACTGTTTTCTCTGCTACCACACGGCAAGCGGTACCGGAGCGCCAAGTCTAGGTCCAAGAGGCTTCTAAACAGCTTCTACCCCCAAGCCATAAGACTCCTGAACATCTAGTCAAATGGCTACCCGGACTATTCACATTGCCCCTCTCCACACCACTCTCTGTTGTCATCTATGTATAGTCAATTTAATTAACTCTACCTACATGTACATACTACCTCATTTTACCGGTGCCCCCACAGAAATACAGAGTTCCTTGGCTGAGATGGGAGAACCTGCCAGAAGGACAACAGTCTCTACAGCGCTTCACCAATCTGGGCTTCATGGGAGAGTGGCCAGACGGAAGCCACTCCTGAGTAAAAGGCACAAGACAGCACGTCTGGAGTTTTCAAAAAGGCACGTGAAAGACTCTGAGAGCATAAGGCAAAATATTCTGTTGTCTGATGAGACAAAAATGTAACTATTTGGCCTGAATACAAAGCGCTATGTCAGCAGAAAACCAGGCACAGCTCATCGCCCGTCTAGCACCACCCCTACCGTGAAGCGTGGGGGTGGCAGCATCATGCTATGGGGATGCTTTTCAGCGACAGGGACCGGGAAACTTGTAAAGAAAGAGGGAACAACGAATGGAGCCAAATACAGGCAAATCCTTGATGAGAACCTGCTTCAGTGTAAACTACCTTAGACTGGGACATTGACCCCAAGCAGACAGCCAAAGCAATGCTGGAATGGCGTCAGAACAAGAATGTGAAAGTCCTTAAATTGGCCCAGCCAAAGCCCAGACTTGAATGCCATTGGAAATTTGTGGATAGACTTGAAGATTGCTGTTTATCGCCGCTCTCCATCTATCTTAAAAGGGTTTAAGAAAATCTGATAGGAAGAATGGGAGAAAATCACCAAATCCAGTTGTGCAAACCTGATACAGACATACCCAAAGTATTGAGTTAGGGGTGTGACTACTTATTTAAATGAGATMAGATATTTCTGTATTTCATTTTCAATAAATTAGCAAAAAAAATCTACAAACATTTTTTAACTTTGTCATTATTGTGTGTAGATGGGTGAGAAAAAATCTATTCAATCCATTTTTAATTCAGGCTGTAGCACAACAAAACTGCCTCCTTATTTTCAAGCATGGTATGGGTATGCTTGACATCGGCAAAGACTGGGGAGTTTTTCAGGATGAAAAGAAACAGGTTGGTGCTAAACACAGGCAAAATCCTAGTGGAAAACCTGCTTCAGTCTGCTTTACACCAYACACTTGGAGAGGAATTCAACTTTCAGCAGGATAATAACCTACAACACAACGCCAAATCCACTCTGGAGTTGCTTAGAAGACAGTGAATTTTCCTGAGTGTCCAAGTTACAGTTTTGACTTAAATCTGCTTGAAAATCTATGTCAAGACTTGAAAATATTGCACAATACAGGTGTGCAAAGCTCTTATGAGTCTTACCCAAGAAGTCTCACAGCTGCAATCGCTGCCAAAGGTGTTTCTAACATGTATGGACGCAAAACTGAATACATTTCAACTCTATATCTGACATGATACAGGGGTCTTCTTTTTTAAACCCATAACCATGTGTGTGAGGTGTATACTTTTGTTTCAAAATAGATGTGTTTAAGAGTACCAAGAAACACTCTGTGTGACCCTGATTCAGCCCACTGCAGTAAAAGGTTAATCCCATTTTGTACCACAATAAAATGTAAAGAATACCAAGTGGGGTGTTGACTTTCTGTAGGCACTGTACACAAACACACACACACACACACTTGAGAGTGCATCTGTGAGGGGCGATCAATACAGTCTCATGTTCAGCGTCTTTTTACCTGTGCTTTACCTGCTTCCCCTCTCTCTCTCTCTCTCTCTCTCTCTCTCTCTCTCTCTTTCACACTATCCCTATTTCTCCATTCCTCTTTCCATCGCTATCTCCGTCACTCCCTCTATCAGAGAGAGGTTCAGATGTAGGATCTTAATTTGAGCCAGTTTGCTACAGCAGGAAAATAATGGACATTTTTGTAGGGTTGATACATTTTTCATTAAGGAAAATCAAGTCTTAAATTTCATCGTGGATTACAAATTTACAAACTTTAGAAGCCTGTTTAAAACTAAAATACACTACAAGTTTGCGTTTCCTGCTGTGCTGGGGAATTCTCAGTAGCAAAAGAGTGATCAAATTAAGATCCTACATCTGTATAAGCACATGGACAGGTGCCTGCTGTGTGTCTCTAGGGGATGGTCCTCAGGGACTGGTGTAAACTGCCGGCCCAGCCTTTCTGTCCTGTCACACACAGTGTGAGAAAGTCAATTCAATGTGATTTCATCACAACGCACAGTGCATCCTCCCAGGAGGTGGTGTGTGTGGGGTTTGGTGTGTGGCTTACCCACAGTCCCCCCGGGAATGCAGAGTACACAGGAATATTAATACAACAGTGAAACTCTCTGTTATTGAATACTGTTACCAGTGCTATTCCTGGATCGTAAAGAGCACTTGTTCCGTGCCGTGTCTGTGACTTTGAAAATGTCTCTGGTGTGCGTGTGTGGTGTGTGTTGTGTGTGTGTGTGTGTGTGTGGTGTGTGTGGTGTGTGTGTGTTGTGTGTGTGTGTGTGTGTGTGTGGTGTGTGTGGTGTGTGTGTGTGTGTGTGTGTGTGTGTGTGAGCGCTCGTATGCATGTGTATAAAAGTTAAACGGGCGGGGCTAATATATTCAGGTATTTAAAAGTGTTTTGTTTGTTTTAAGTTTGGGTTTAGTAGCCGAAAGGCTAGCGTAATCCAGCGACACACATTTTTATCAGTTTGTTCATTGCAGGCTAAATATTTGACTTCTCTAAGTGAATGAACCTTAATTCACACTGCCTAAGCACTTCTGTCGGCACGAGTCCCCTGCGCTCTAATGAATGTATGCAAATCCATCATCAATCTGAAGATTAGCTACAGCGGTGCTGTGCATGCTGGTGTGCTGGTGTGTGTGTGGTGTCGTGTTTGTGTGTGTGTGTGTGTTGTGTGTTGTGTGTGTGCTCTGTGTGTGTGTGGTGTGTGTGTTGTGTGTGTGTGTGTGTGTTGGGTGTTGTGGTGTGGTGGTGTGTGATTGTGTGTTTGTGTTGTGTGTGTGCTTGTTGTGTGTTGCAGTGTGTGTGTGTGTACAGAGAGATTCTGTTCTCGTTGATACTGATATGAAAATAATGAGTAGCTTTAGAGGAGATGTCTGACTAGAGTACCTACTCTCTTCTCTCTCTCCTCTCTCTCTCTCTCTCTCTTCTCTCTCTCTCTCTCTCTCTCTCTCTACTGCTTGATGGAAGGTGAAAGGGATGGAAAGAGGATGGAGGGAAGTGGAATAGGAGAGGGGGAGGTTAGAAAGGACAGATGGATGTGATGGATGGGGTTTTGAACAGTCACTGTAGCATTCATTATTACTTGTCTATTATTTATCTATTTTCTCTCTGCATTGTGTGGGAAGGGCCGAGTAAACATTTCACTGTTAGTCTAAACCTGTTGTTTTACCAAGCATGTGACAAATCAATTCGATTTGATTTTGACCAGGTACAGTAATCAAAGTCTCATTTCCTGAGGAAGGAATGAAAAGAGGAAGGGAGGGAGGTGGTAAAGCTGATTAAACACCCTGTAAATAGCGGAGGGCATCCGGAAGGGAAGTGGAGAGGAAGGATAGGTGACAGGGGACGGTGTGTGTGTATGGTGTGTTTGCATGGTGTTGTGGTGGTGTGGTGTGTTGTGTGTGTCGTGTGTGTTGTGTGTGTGTGTGTGTGTGTGCGTGTGCGTGGCGCGTGCGCGTGCGTGTTTGCGTGTGCGTGTGTGAGGGTTGCTGCTGCTGAGAGAGAGAAAGCTGATTTGGAAAAACTGTGTGAGCTGTTTTTTGCAAGTCATGTGAAGCTGAAGTGAGGCGCCGTGGGGAATCGCCACGGAGCCCGGCTCCGCACAGCTGCCGTCCTAAGTGAGTTAGCGCGCGTCAGACATCTTTATGTCACGACGCCGTGATTTATGCCGCATCGCTCGGCGAGGCCACAGAGCTGCACGCGCAGCAAGAGAGAATCAGCTGAAGCCATCCTGGGCGCTGAGTGAAAAGAGCGTGTGGATTATGGCTCTGTCAGAGTTTATATGCGCAAAGAACGAACACTTATAGAGTATTAAGCATAGCCACTTTATCACCGTGGAACTATATACGACGCGGTAATTACAGTTGTGGTGGTTTATCCCAGAGAGAACGTACCACTCACACTGTTACAGGTCACTACCACAGAGATTGGAACTATAGGAAGAACACAGAGACTCCACACTGTTACAGTCACTACCAACAGAGATCTGAACTATAGGAAACACAGGACCACACACTGTTACAGTCACTACCACAGAGATCTGGAACTATAGGAAGAACACAGGACTCACACACTGTTATAAAAGTCACTTACACAGAGATCTGGAACTATAGGAAGAACACAGGACTCACACACTGTTACTAAGTCACTACCACAGAGATTTGGAACTATAGGAAGTAACACGGACTCTCACACACTGTTACAGTCACTACCACAGAGATCTGGAACTATAGAAGAACACAGGACTCAACAACTGTTACAGTCACGTACCAACAGAGATCTGGAACTATTAGTGAAGACAGCAGACTCACACACTGTTAACAGTCACTACCACAGAGATCTGGAACTGCAATAGAAAGGGGTTTCTGGCTTTGTCAGTTGCGTACAGAGGTATGGAAACTAATATAGAGAGGGTTATGTGTTCTGTTAATACCACTACAGGCTTTATGGACTAGTACAGTAGTAGTTATGGCTGTATGACTACGAGACATTAGCTTCTAGTACTGTAGTACTGTATGGCTGTATGACTATGAGGACATCTAGCTCAGAAAAAGTAATTAGCTGAAGATAGAAATTAGTAGTCATAGTAGTGCTGTATCGGATACTCAGAAAGAATGATAGTAACTAAGCATTAGTTCTGGCATGAGTTAACTACGTACGTAGTATTTATGGCTGTAAATAACTGATACATGAGCTCAGAACAGTTAGGTACTTATACAAGAGACATGGCTAGTACATAATATGACTGTGTGTAGACTAGAGGGACATTGAGCTCAGTACAAGTAGTAGATGATGGCTGTATGAGCTAGAGGACAATTAGCTCAATGTCCTGAGGCAGTACGCACAGCGTAGTGTCATAGGCTGTATACACTCAGAGGACATTAGCTCAGTACAGTAGTAAGATATGGCTGTAATGACTAGAGGACAATAGCTCAGTACATGAGTTAGGCTGATGACTAAGGCTGATCGTTAGTGAATATCTATGACAGAGGCAACAATAGTAGTAGTTAGGCTGTATATTACTACGAGGACATTTTAGCTCAGTACATATAGATATGGTTTATGACTGCTTGCCGATATGAGTGTTATGTTAGAGAGACAGTAGCCATGGTACGTTGAGTAGAGCATGTATGTGAGCTACATTACATAGTGTTATGGCTGGTAATGACTAGAGAGGAGCATAGCTCAGTCAATCAGTAGTACTGGCTTAGCTAGGAACTTCTAGTCAGTAATGTTTTGCTGTTGTATAGAGGGTACATTGCTCATCAATAGTAGTTATGGCTGTATGACGGTGGACGAAGGTGGAGGCAATTAGCTCAGTTGACTGTGAGGTGTATGGCTGGTATGTTACTAGAGGACATTAGCTCAGTACACTATAGATAGTGGTTGCATGTCTAAGAGGACATAGCAGTCACGCGTTGAGGAGTGACAATGAAGACGAAGCAGCGAGCGAGAGGGCTTGTTCTTCCCTCCTTTAGAACATCTTGAGATGCATACAGAAGCTTTTCCATTTAACACTGATTCATCAGTCCCAAGGTTAGGTGTATTGGCAGAGCAGAACATCACACGTCGTCTGTCACACATACCAGCTCAGGATAAAACGCGTGTCCTCCCACAAAACTTTGAGAACATTCTCACCACCTGAGGCAGCAAATGGGGAAATGACGTATTAGGTAGCGGAAAACATCTTATAATGTCCTAGCGTCGGTTCACATTCACGTTATCGTTTAATATCTCAGTGTTATAGTCGTCAACCTCGTCCTTAGAGTGGATGGAGAAGTCCATATTGATTAGTTTAATGCCTTATCTTTGTGTAGACGGTGTGTGTCTCTGCTCGCTGCGGTGGGACATCATGTCAGGTGGTGGGTCCATGCTGGTGCAGTCAAAATACTGCATTAGAAAGCACTGCACCATTGAGAAGAGGGAGGGAGGGAGGAGGGAGGGATGCGGAGGGGGTGGAGGGAGGGAAAGAGAGAGGGCGAGTGGGAGGGCAGGAAGGGGAGGGAGGAAAGGGAGGGAGGAGAGGAAGGGAGGGAGGAGGAGGGAGTGTAGTGGAGGGAGGGAGGAGGGAGAGAGCTAGGGAAGAGAAGTAAGAATAGAGGGATAAGAGAGCAAGGAGAGAATGGAGAAGTTGGCTGATGGACATGAAGCAGAGTGATGGAGAGTGCTGACGGTGAATGAGCAGGAGGGAGAGAGGGCAGACTCAGGTTTAATAGCGAAGGGAAGAAGGGCTTACGGACAATGAGCAGAGGAGAGAGGTGCTGACGTGGTAATGAGCCAGTAGGAGAGAGGGCTGACGGCAAGCACATGATGCAGATGGAGAGAGGGCTGAACGGGTAAGTGACAAGGAGGAGCCGAGAGATGATGGTAAAGGCGTGGACGTGGGCAAGCAGGCAGCGCTCAAGCAACACGCAAACCTAACAACAAGATGACGTTAACACAACCACGTGTCACAGCTCTTGACAACACATTTCAGGCAGTGCCCAGGGAGGATAGTAGACACAACACACTGCGCCGCACCACTACACACCACATGCACAGACAACACAGAGAAGCAACGGTGTGTTCACACAAATGACACACAACACAAGAAGAAGGACACTTTATTTTGGTGATTTGGTTAAGATGGTAGTTCAAGTTTCCAGTCTGGACTGAGTCCTGTTTCAACATGAGAACTAAACGCTTCACTAACTTGTGTCGGTGTGCGTGCATGCGTCGATACAATGTTGTGTTGCTGCTTGTGTGTGTGCGTAAACCCCCAGGTCTGTCCTGCTGTAGGGGGAGTATATTGAACATCCTCCACCATCTGCTCCTGAGCTGTCGCCTGGCCATGATGGTTTTCGCAGATATTGGCATCCTGCTGGTAACAGGAAACGGTTCATCTCAGTGCTGCGGGTACATAGTGGAAGTTACATCAAACCAGGAAGAAGGAGTGCTGTAACGGAGTGGGCTACAACCCCCACAGACATGTGTGTTGCTGACAGAGTGTCCAATCTGGACAATATGAACGGAGTAAGGAGGCAGATGTCACTGTCTAGGACAGAGTGTCATCTGGACTAGATGAACGGATGGTAAGGGAAGGCGAGAGTGCATCTGGGTCTATGACTAGCAGGTCACCTCTGTGACTAGTGACCGGAGTAAGGAGGGGAACAAGTCATCTGCTCCTAGATCAGGAGTGCTCATCTGGCAGCTACGTGAAGGAGGTAGGTGAAGCAGTCCATACCTGTCTATGACAGAGTTCCCATCGGAGCTAGTGACGCGAGGCTAGGCAGGCAGAGTACATCTGTCCTTAGATGACAGAGTGTCATACTGGACTAGTGAGGAGGTATATAGAGAAGCATGAGTCAGTCTGTCTATGACAGAGTGTCATCTGGACAGTGACGGAGGTAAGGAGGCAGAGTCCATTGTCTAATGACAGAGGTGCAATCTGGACCTAGTGACAGGGAGGTATAAGGGGCAGTCAGTCTGATACTCATGAACAGAGTTGTCATCTGTGGACATGTGAAGGATTATGTAAGGAGGCAGAGATCAATCTGTCTATGCACATAGAGTGTCATCGTGACTATGTGAGAGGAGAGTAAGGAAGGAAGAGTCCAACTCTCCCTATGACCAGAAAGTGGTCATTCTGACTAGTGAAGGAGTGCCGCTTGAGGCAGAGAGTCATCTGGACTATTACGAGAGAGTCGTCATCTGGAGTCGGAACCATGCAGTGAAAGGAGGTCGCAGCGAGGCAGAGATCATCTGTCCTTAGGAACTTTGGTCGTAAGGGGTAGGGAGGTTGTATCTGTAGTAGTGTACATACTATACTGTATGTGTCTCTACCTGACTTCTTCAATTCCAACAAGCCCTGCTAGAGCTGCCCCGGTCAACTGTAAGTGCTGTTATTGTGAAGTGGAAACGTCTAGGAGCAACAAGGGCTCAGCCGCAAAGTGGTAGGCCACATAAAAATGATCTGTCCTCGGTTGCAACACTTACTACRGAGTTCCAAACRGCCTCTGGAAGCAACGTCAGCATAAGAACTATTCGTCGGGAGTTTCATGAAATGGGTTTCCATGGCTGAGCAGCCTCACCCAAGCCTAAGATCACCATGCGCAATGCCAAGCGTCGGCTGGTGTGAGTGGTCTGAAGCTCGCCGCTATTGGACTCTGGAGCAGTGGAAACACTTTCTCTGGAGTGATGAATCACGCTTCACCATCTGGCAGTCTTACGGACGAATCTGGGTTTGGCGGATGCCAGGAGAATGCTACCTGCCCAACTGCATAGTGCCAACTGTAAAGTTTGGTGGAGGAAGAATAATAAATCTTAACGCTACAGTTTACAATGACATTATAGACGATTCTGTACTTCCAACTTTGTGGCAACAGTTTGGGGAAGGCCCTTTCCTGTTTCAGCATGACAATGCCCCCGTGCACAAAGCGAGGTCCATACAGAAAMGGTTTGTCAAGATTGGTGTGGAAGAACTTGACTGGCCTGCACAGAGCCCTGACCTCAACCCCATCTATCACCTTTGGGATAAATTGGAACGCCGACTGCGAGCCAGGCCTAATCGCCCAACATCAGTGCCCGACCTCACTAATGCTCTTGTGGCTGAATGGTAGCCAGTCCCCGCAGCAATGTTCCAACATATAGTGGAAAGCCTGTTATAGCAGATACGGGGGGACCAACTCCATATTAATGCCCATGATGTTGGAAGGAGATGTTCGATGAGCAGGTGTCCACATACTTTTGGTCATGTAGTGTATATTGGACTTTGTCGTAGCCATGTGAGATGACAGCAGGTCTGAATGTATATCTATATCTATATATCTCAACACACACACACACTCCTCAGGAGTCAGGGACCTGAGCCATAGTCCATTTATCAGTTGCTCCCAGGCTGTGATAGTGTGTTCCTATCCCAGCATGAGAGCAAGAAAGGTAAGAGGAGGATAAGAGAGAGAGAGGAGAGGACTGGAGAGGAACTGTCATTATCTCCTAATGATGTCATTAAGGCAGCAGCCACGCTACACTCACTCACATGTTCACACACATGGCTTCCTGAAGAAACCAACCGGTATAGACATACCATACCATGGCTTAGTTACAGTTAATGGTAACAGACATAAACACACATGCTGTATATACAGTCATATGAATACTAGACACAGTGAAATACAAATATGGATCAGAAGTCCCCACATGGATAAGAGAAGGATATTTTAGGCTTAGAGGTTAGGGTTAGTGTTAAAATTTGGTTTAGGGTTAGGAGTTAGACTTAGGTTTGGGGTTAGTGTTTGGGGTTAGGGTTAAAGTTAGGTTAAGGGTTAGGGGTTATGGAAAAGAGGATCTTGAATGGGAATAAA
>NW_019943173.1:265273-278176 GCF_002910315.2 Salvelinus sp. IW2-2015
TACTGCGAGCCAGGCCTAATCGCCCAACATCAGTGCCCGACCTCACTAATGCTCTTGTGGCTGAATGGTAGCCAGTCCCGCGCAGCAATGTTCCAACATATAGTGGAAAGCCTGTTATAGCAGATACGGGGGACCAACTCCATATTAATGCCCATGATGTTGGAAGGAGATGTTCGATGAGCAGGTGTCCACATACTTTTGGTCATGTAGTGTAATATTGGACTTTGTCGTAGCCATGTGAGATGACAGCAGGTCTGAATGTATATCTATATCTATATATCTCAACACACACACACACTCCTCAGGAGTCAGGGACCTGAGCCATAGTCCATTTATCAGTTGCTCCCAGGCTGTGATAGTGTGTTCTATCCCAGCATGAGAGCAAGAAAGGTAAGAGGAGGATAAGAGAGAGAGGGAGAGGACGGAGAGGAACTGTCATTATCTCCTAATGATGTCATTAAGGCAGCGCCACGCTACACTCACTCACAGTTACACACACATGGCTTCCTGAAGAAACCAACCGGTATAGACATACCATACCATGGCTTAGTTACAGTTAATGGTAACAGACATAAAACACCATGCTGTATATACAGTCATATGAATACTAGACACAGTGAAATACAAATATGGATCAGAAGTCCCCACATGGATAAGAGAAGGATATTTTAGGCTTAGAGGTTAGGGTTAGTGTTAAAATTTGGTTTAGGGTTAGGAGTTAGACTTAGGTTTGGGGTTAGTGTTTGGGGTTAGGGTTAAAGTTAGGTTAAGGGTTAGGGGTTATGGAAAGAGGATCTTGAATGGGAATAAAATTGTTAGGTCCCACAAGGATATAAAACAATGTGTGTGTGTGTGTGTGTGTGTGTGTGTGTGTGTGTGTGTGTGTTGTGGTGTGTGTGTGTGTGGTGTGTGTGTGTGTGTGTGTGTGTGTGTGTTGTGTGCTTGTGCGTGTGTCTAACTGCAGTGTGTTGTCTCCTTTCCAGGCCCAGTGTTCTCCCAGTACTCTGTGTTCAGTTTCTGCTGCCTCCACAGCCTACTGTGGGTCTGTTCCTTCAAACCGTCTCTCTACATCTGTACCTGGGTCACACCACACACACACCTGAAACTACAACGCTAAACTCACCGAAAACTACACACTCACTCATGACCTCACACACCCCCCTGACCACACACACTCCTTTGGAACAGTCTGATCCAGCCCTCTGCTCCTCCCAAGAAGATTTGATCTACAGTGGAGTGGCCAATAGATACAGCTACACAGGTATGACTCTGGCCAATAGATACAGCTACACAGGTTTGACTACTTTCCAATAGATACAGCTACACAGGTATGACTACTGGCCAATAGATACAGCTACACAGGTATGACTACTGGCCAATGATACAGCTACACAGGTATGACTACTGGCCAATAAGTACAGCTACACAGGTATGACTACTGGCCAATAGATACAGCTACACAGGTTTGACTACTCGCCAATAGATACAGCTACACAGGTTTGACTACTGGCCAATAGATACAGCTACACAGGTTTACTACTGGCCAATAGATACAGCTACACAGGTTTGACTACTGGCCAATAGATACAGCTACACAGGTATGACTACTGGCCAATAGATACGCTACACAGGTTTGACTACTGGCCAATAGATACAGCTACACAGGTTTGACTACTGGCCAATAGATACGCTACACAGGTATGACTACTGGCCAATAGATACAGCTACACAGGTATGACTACTGGCCAATAGATATAGCTACAACAGGTATGACTACTGGCAAATAGATACAGCTACACAGGTATGACTACTGTACATTACATTCAACACTACAACTTCATTAGCACCCTCAGTAGTTATTAGAGTAGCTTCAAGTCTTGACCAATCAGAAACAACCTTCTGAGCAAGTTGTAGCTGTGGCAACAAATAAATTATTGTGTAAATTCATGTGACATTGGAGACCAATGCATTTTCCATGACATTCCAACTCACACTAACATGTGGCTGAAACAGCTGCTTGTTGCTAATGGCTGTAAGTCTCTGGTGGGTGGTGGCGTGGGCCTGCGAGCACCTCTGTATCATTACAACTTTAAGATGGCCATTTAAACACCACTTGAGGTCTCACTCTTTTTATCTGTCCGGAGTGAGTGAGTGAGTGTGTGTGTGTGTGTGTGTGTGTGTGTGTGTGTGTGTGTGTGTGTGTGTGTGTGTGTGTGTGTGGTGTGTGTGTGTGTGTGTGTGTGTGTGTGTGTGTGTGCGTGTGCGTGGGTGCGTGCGTGTCTGCGTGTGTACTCTTTCTGCACATTATTTATTTGGTTAGTTCGTCTGTTTAATCAAGACTAATGGTAGTATGCGGGGTGGAGGGTGTGTGTGTGTGTGTGTTTGGCATTGTGTGGAGGAAAGGAGAAGAGAGTGATTCTAGTCGACGCTGGTGACACCATCTGGGAGAGGAACATAAAGCTGTCGCTGCCCCGCCATCCACCAGATGTTTCTCACCCCCCCCCCCCCCCCCACACACACACGCACACACACACACAATCACCAACTCAAACTGCAAACACACGCAATGCTTTCATACCACAGAAACACATGCAAACACCTCATACACACATCTTACACACCGCACATCCCAACTAACCTCAGTTTAACACATTACCCTTAAGATAAAAATGAGCCACGCTGGCTACAATGCAAACAAATTATTAAAATCACCAATGTCAGGGTTTCACAGAAATACAAACACACAATTGCCACTAGAGCTGGGCAATATGGACAAAAAGTCAAATGCGCATCATGTAACTGTTTTACTCGATAAAGATAAATACAACAATCATTTTACTTTACATTAGCGCAGGGCTCTAGACAATTACACGCTCAAAAAATAAAGGGAACACTTAAACAACACAATGTAACTCCAAGTCAATCACACTTCTATGAAATCAAACTGTCCATTAGGAAGCAACACTGATTGACAATAAATTTCACATGCTGTTGTGCAAATGGAATAGACAAAAAGGTGGAAATTATAGGCAATTAGCAAGACACCCCAAAAAGGAGTGATTCTGCAGGTGGTGCCCACAGACCACTTCTCAGTTCCTATGCTTCCTGGCTGATGTTTTGGTCATTTTGAATGCTGGCGGTGCTCTCACTCTAGTGGTAGCATGAGACGGAGTCTACAACCCACACAAGTGGCTCAGGTAGTGCAGCTCATCCAGGATGGCACATCAATGCGAGCTGTGGCAAAAAGGTTTGCTGTGTCTGTCAGCGTAGTGTCCAGAGCATGGAGGCGCTACCAGGAGACAGGCCAGTAACATCAGGAGAGTGGAGGAGGCCGTAGGAGGGCAACAACCCAGCAGCAGGACCGCTACCTCCGCCTTTGTGCAAGGAGGTGCACTGCCAGAGCCCTGCAAAATGACCTCCAGCAGGCCACAAATGTGCATGTGTCAGCATATGGTCTCACAAGGGGTCTGAGGATCTCATCTCGGTACCTAATGGCAGTCAGGCTACCTCTGGCGAGCACATGGAGGGCTGTGCGGCCCCACAAAGAAATGCCACCCCACACCATGACTGACCCCACGCCAACCGGTCATGCTGGAGGATGTTGCAGGCAGCGAAAGTTCTCCACGGCGTCTCCAGACTCTGTCACGTCTGTCACATGTGCTCATGTGCTCAGTGTGAACCTGCTTTCTCTGTGAAGAGCACAGTGCGCCAGTGGCGAATTTGCCAATCTTGGTGTTCCTTGGCAAATGCCAAACGTCCTGCACGGTGCTGGGCTGTAAGCACAACCCCCACCTGTGGACGTCGGGCCCTCATACCACCCTCATGGAGTCTGTTTCTGACCGTTTGAGCAGACACATGCACATTTGTGGCCTGCTGGAGGTCATTTTGCAGGGCTCTGGCAGTGCACCTCCTGGCACAAAGGCGGAGGTAGCGGTCCTGCTGCTGGGTTGTTGCCCTCCTACGGCCTCCTCCACGTCTCCTGATGTACTGGCCTGTCTCCTGGTAGCGCCTCCATGCTCTGGACACTACGCTGACAGACACAGCAACCTTTTTGCCACAGCTCGCATTGATGTGCCATCCTGGATGAACTGCACTACCTGAGCCACTTGTGTGGGTTGTAGACTCCATCTCATGCTACCACTAGAGTGAGAGCACCGCAGCATTCAAAAATGACCAAAACTCAGCCAGGAAGCATAGGAACTGAGAAGTGGTCTGTGGTCACCACCTGCAGAATCACTCCTTTTTTGGGGGGTCTTGCTAATTGCCTATAATTTCCACCTTTTGTCTATTCCATTTGCACAACAGCATGTGAAATTTATTGTCAATCAGTGTTGCTTCCTAATTGGACAGTTTGATTTCACAGAAGTGTGATTGACTTGGAGTTACATTGTGTTGTTTAAGTGTTCCCTTTATTTTTTTGAGCAGTGTATTTTCCAGTGCCAAGTAAGACAACTGAGATGGTAGCCGGGATTAAAAAAGTAAGCTATTTCATGATAGATATTTTAATGTGCAACCTGTCAAAATAGGATCCAGAATTATCAGATTTATGTTTGGCTCTTCAGAGATGAATTTGCCAACATCTTTTTGCATATTGGCCTAACCTATATTATTCACCACCCGAGGAAGTGGGAACTCAAAAGTTTAAACACTTAGCTAGATTTCTAACTGTAAATATGATATTGTTGCTTGGTAGACAGGTAGGCTAATTGATTCATTTATCAGTAAATGTAATGTCCTGCAAAAACMTTCCAGCACTAGGCCTAGGCTACGTGATGTAGCATATTGACCGCAAATGGCATCAAAACCATACTACACAGCCTACTCCGGTTGTAAAGTGGTTCCATGAACTCAAATGAAGAGGTGAGAAATACGTGATCTACTCCCAGAAAGCTGTGACTCTCCTCTCTGGAACTACAACAACAGTAGTTGCTTTGAAATCTGTCTTTTTCCAGCTACTGCATTTTGAGCCACGGTCAGACGCTTGTGGTTATCAGAATCCATCTCTCCTTCCTCCGTGCAGCGCACAGTGGGGAGTGAGAGTGGCTCGTTCACACAGCAGTCTCCAGCGAAACAGGGACAAGCGGATACTTTCATAGCAGGAATCAACATAATGTATAGGCTATTGGGGGGGGGGGGGCAGGTAGCCTAGTGGTTAGAGCGTTGGGCCAGTAACTGAAAGGTTGCTAGATTGAATCACCGAGCTGACAATGTAAAAATCTGTTGTTCTGCTCCTGAACAAGGCAGTTAACCCACTGTTTCTAGGCCATCATTGTAAATAAGAATTTGTTCTTAACTGGCTTGCCTAGTTAAATAAAGGTTAAAAAATATATACATATACAGTGGGGAGGACAAGTATTTGATACACTGCTGATTTTGCAGGTTTTCCTACTTACAAAGCATGTAGAGGTCTGTCATTTTTATCATAGGTACACTTCAACTGTGAGAGACGGAATCTGAAACAAAAATCCACGAAACTCAAAATTGTATGATTTTTAAGTAATTTCAATTTGCATTTTAATTGCACTGACATAAGTATTCTGATAACCTACCAACCAGTAAGAAATTCCGGCTCTCACAGACCTGTTAGTTTTTCTTTTTAAGAAGCCCTCTGTTCTCGACACTCATTACCTGTATTAACTCGCACCTGTTTGAACTCGTTACCTGTATAAAAAGACACCTGTTCCACTACACTCCAATCAACAGACTCCAACCTCTCCACAATGGCCAAGACCAGAGAGCTGTGTAAGAACATCAGGGATTACAATTGTAGACCTGCACGACGGCTGGGATGGGCTACAGGACAATAGGCAAGCAGCTTGGTGAGAAGGCAACAACTGTGGCGCAATTTATTAAGAAAATGGAAGAAAGTTTTCAAGGATGACGGTCCAATCCCCCTCGGTCTGGGGCTCCAATGGCAAGATCTCACCCTCGTGGGGCATTCAATGATCATGAGGAAGGTGAGGGATCGCCCAAGAACTCTACGTTCAAGGACCTGGCAATGACCTGAAGAGAGCTGGGACCACAGTCTCAAAGAAAGACCATTAGTTGACACACCACGGGCGCCATGGAAGTTAAAGTCCTGCAAAAGCCGCACCTCTGCTCAAGGCAAGCGCAGGGTCCAGGCCCGCGTCTGAAGTTTGCCAATGACCATCTGGACTGATCCAGAAGAGGAATGGAAGAAGGTCATGGTGGTCTGATGAGACAAAAATAGAACTTTTCTGGTCTAACCTCCCCTCCTTCGCCGTGTTTGGAGGAAGAAGAAGGATGAAGTACAAACCCAAAGAACACATCCCCAACCGTGGAAGCATGGAGGTGGAAACGTCATTCTTTGGGATGCTTTTGGCAAAGGGGACAGGACGACTGCAAGCCGGTATTGAGGGGAGACATGGATGGGGCCAATGTATCGCGAGATCTTGGCTTTCACTCCTTCCCTCAGTCAGAGCAATGAAGATGGGTCTTGGTCTGGGTCTTCCAGCATGACAACGACCGAACACACGCCAGGGCAACTAAGGAGTGGTTCCGGTAAGAAGCATCTCAAGGTCGCTGGAGTGGCCTATGCCAGTCTCCAGACCTGAACCCCAATAGGAAATCTTTGGAGGGAGCTGAAGAAGTCCGTATTGCCGCAGCGACAGCCCCGAAACAATGAAGGATCTGGAGAAGGGTCTGTATGGAGGGAGTGGAACCAAAATCCCTGCTGCAGGTGGGTGGTGCAGAACCTGGTCAAGAAGCTATCAAGGAAACGTATGCTCTGTAATTTGCAAACAAAAGGTTTCTGTACCAAAGTATGTAAGTTTCGTGCTTTTCTGATGTATCAAATACTTATGTCATGCAATAAAATGCAAATGAATTGCTTAAAAATCATACAATGTGATTTTCTGGATTTTTGTCCAGAAAATCTGGACAAAAATTCTGTTAGATTCCGTCTCTCACAGTTGAAGTGTACCTATGATAAAAATGACAGACCTCTACATGCTTTGTAAGTAGGAAAACCTGCAAAATCGGCAGTGTATCAAATACTTGTTCTCCCCACTGTATATATTACTGATGATCAAATAATGGTTTTAGAACAATCTACAGGAACGTTGTGTAGTAAAATCACTGAAAATGACTGACATGAGCAGAATTTTTGGGTAAGAGGAAGGCGATGTCGGTGCCTGTAATTTTTGGAGTATCGTCCCAGCTCTAACACACACACAGCACTGCAAATAGTGTCCAGGGTATACTGCTCTAAACTGGGACTTGTATTAATGCTGGCATGGGACTCTGTTAAAAGCCACTGCTCTTGCTAACAGAGAAAACATTTGCGTTTGCTTTCCGTAAAGCTCTCCTGTGGGTCGGTAAGGGATCTATCTCGCATATGATCACAGTCAAGATGTACGCATAAGGAGAACTTTTGACTGTATGTGTGTGTGTGTGTGTGTTTATGTGTTTGAGTGTATACTTGCTTTTCTCCCCATGAGACAGCATAACTTGACTTTTACGGTCATGTTGCTGAATCTTTTATATGGCCTTTTTTGTACTGCTACTTTCTGTGTCTTGTTACTTCACTATTGACCACTGATTCTGGTTATTACTTGGTTATTACTGTTTATAACTGGTTATAACTATATTCCCAGACTCAGACTTGGAGCCTTATACCACCTATGAGTACAGAGTATCGGCCTGGAACAGTTATGGGCGTGGCTACAGCAACGTCACTGTGGTGACAACCAATGAGGACACGCCCTGGGGAATGGCCCCGCCGCACTGGAGTCGCCTAGGCGACCGTGATGACGTCGTACAACTACATTGGCAGGCTCCCGCCAAGCCCAATGGTAAGCCTCGACAACACACACACACACAKACACACATACACACACACACATTTGTTCTTTCTCATTGGTCTGTTTCCCGTTCCACCAGGTGACATCAGCCACTACGTGGTGCTGCGTGACGGACAGGAGCGTTACCGAGGAGACGAGATGAGCTTTACAGATGTGGGTGGGATCCATCCGTTCCAGGAGTACGGGTACTGGCTCCGGGCCTGTAACACCGCCGGCTGCACCGACAGCTCACAGGTGGGCCGCCTCACCTCTAAACTCTGACTTATTGACCCTTCAACACTGACCTGTCAATGTGCTGCATGACGCAGGATGTGTCTGAATAGCATCCTCTTTGGCCTGGCCCAAACTAGTGCACTATATAGGGGACAAAGTGCTATTTCAGACAAAGCCACGTTTCCATATTCTTCACCTCAGAGGTCACATGGTTCTGCCTTCTTCCKTCTAGTTCATATCTACTTCAACCCTGACCTGGGATGTGTTCAGGAAGATAAAACATTCTGAACTGCATTACATAAAGACACTACTGTTGGTTAACCTCGTCAAGATCAGGGAATCATGTCTGTTCTAGTAGCTTACATTTCTAATTCTATCTTCAAGGCTCTGATGGTTTCACGCGCCTGAGTGTGAAGTTAAGTCTTGTTTTATTTTACAGTAMTGGAACACTTCATTTTACACTAGATTATCCCTCAGTATGACCACCTCTTGATGACTGTAATGATAACCAGGGCTTCATTGAACCAAGCACCATTTGCTCTACTCTCAAGTAGTTCTCCAATTTAGCCAGCTGAAGCACTTGAGAGGAGGCAAGGTGCACCCTTAATGTAGAGAGACAGGCCAAGCACTTTCTCTGAATCAAATCTGACCGATCCTTCTTCAAATAATACAATAACTTTACTTCATACTTGATATTATGGGTGTGACTACATTTCACAGTACATAGTCCCCCTCCTAGGATGTCTCTTGTTTGCGTTTGTGTTTGTATTCACATGTGTATCTTATGTTTCATTATGAAGTGTGTTTATGTAGATTAGGTTGATGTGTTATGGTTGATTTCCTACAGACAGAGACAAGGATAACAGACCATTACCTATAGTGTAGGAAGTGAACAGAAAAGCATGGTGCGGTGTATTCATGTCTGAACCCATGTTATTTGGCCAGTTGGGCTCTTTCTTTCTCTCTCTCTTCTCCTCACGATAAACCAGCTCTCTTTGCTTACTTTCGGGACCACCACATCCAAGGCGCGTGCAAACACATAGAATACTCCACTTCCTCAACCTATCTTCCTGATCACAAAAGGAATCATACGGACTTCTCGCCCCACCCCCAACTCCCGCCCTCGACCTCAAATCCTAACACAAAGACATCAAAATATAACTAAAGGTCAGAACTGTGACCATCTTCATCCATGCTCTGTAAGTTAGGAACACCACTGCACAATTGGCCGTGTAATCCAATTCACTTCGTTCTCCCACTGTATATCATAAAATATATCAAATACAATTCAACTTACATAATAAATAACTCTATCATCACTATATCCTCTTCTCCATCTTTCTACTTTATTAATTTATTATAGTATCTCTCATATCGATTCTTTCTATATCAAATCTTCATTTATTCTCAATTTCTTATGCTTGCGTTGTTGTCTTTCGCTACGTAGACCTGTGTATTCCTTTTATGCTTGAAATCTTAAATCCAGGGTGCAATTTGAAAAAGAGACTGCTAGTTTCTCAATGGGGCATGCAGGTAGCCTAGTGGTTAAGCAGGTAGCTCTAGTGGTTAGGGCTCCAGGTATGCCTAGTGGGTTAGAGGCAGTAGCTTTTAGGTGGTAGAGGGCAAGGTAGCTTAGTGGTTAGACGGGCAGGGTAGCTTAGTGGTTAGCAGGCCAGGTCAGCTTAGTGGTGTTATCGCAGGCAGGGTCAGCTTCAGTGGGGTTAGAGCAGGTCCTCAGCCTTATCGGTTTTAGAGCGCCCGTCGTAGCCCTTCTAGTCCTGGTTATGAGTCGCATCGGGGTGGTGAGCCTAGGTGTTAGAGGCAGGTAGCCTAGTTGGTTTACCGGGAGGCAGGTTAGCCGTAGGGCCTGAGAGCGAAGGGTAAGGACCTAGTGGACTAGTAGGCAGGTAGCTTCAGTGGTTAGGGGACGCAGAGTTATGACTCATCGTGGTTAGAGGCAGGTAGGCTTGCATTAGTCGAGTGCAGGCAGGGCAGTAGCCTACCCGTGCGCCTTAGAGACTGTATCAGGTAGCTCTGGCACAGGTGGACTTTTAGGGCAGTAGCCTAGTTGGGTTAGAGGCAGGATACAGCCTAGTGGCCCCTCTAGAGCGCCCAGTAGCACCCTCACGCCTTGTGAGGCACTTGTGCGGCTAGCTTTAGTCGGTTACGCAGAGACAAGTGTAGCTTAGTGTTTAGAAGTGCATGTTCCTTAATCTTTAGTGGCTGGGAGCACGGCAGGTTATCTTATGTGGTAGATGTCGAGGATTAGCCATAGAAGTAGGGTCTCACGAGCAACGGTACGAGTGATGGAGAGGTCGAGGTATAGCCGCGTCACTGTGTGTGGCTATGTACGGCGCAGGCAATCTATTAGCTCTAACATGTGGTTAGCAAGGGCAGGTAGCTTAGTGGTTATTGAGGGCAGGTAGCTTAGTGGTTTAGAGGCAGGTAGCTTAGGGGTCTTAAGCAGGCAGGTAGATATACGTGGTTAGAGGCAGGGTAGCCTAGTGGTTAGAGGCAGGTAGCCCTATGTGTTTAGAGGCAGGTACGCCTAGTGGCGAGTTAGCAGGCAGGTAGCCTAGTGGTGTAGAGGCAGGTAAGCTTAGTGGTTAGAGCAGGCCTCAGCCTTAGTGAGTTGAGGCAGGTAAGGCTTACGTGTTAGAAGGACAGAGTAGACCTACGTGTTTAGAGGCAGGTAGCTTATGGTTACGAGGCAGTAAGCTTAGTGGTTAGACAGGCCGGTAGCCTAGTGGTTAGCACCCGGGCAGGTAGACCTAAGTGGGTAGAGGCAGGTAGCCACTAGTGGTTAGAAGGCAGAGTAGCCTAGTGGTTAGAGCGCCACCGGTACCTCGTGGTTAGACGGCAGGTAGCTTAGTGGTTAGAGGCAGGTAGCCTTAGGTGTTAGAGCAGGTAGCTTGTGTCTAGGAGGCAAGTGCTGCCTTACGTGGTTACGCCCCAGGCAGGTAGCCTTAATGTGGTAGAGGTGTAGCTTGTGGTTAGAGGCAGGTAGCCTAGTGGTTAGAGGCAGGCTATACCTAGTGGTTAGAGAGGCAGGTAGCTTACGTGGGTTACGAGTCACCGTAGGAGGTGGTGTACCGAGGCACGGATAAAGCTTAGTGCGCCTCTAGAGGCCAGAGTGACTTCCTACCAGACCTTAGCTGGAAGTCTTTGGAGAGCAGGCTAAGCGCCCAGGCACGGTGATGGGTTATTCAGGGAGGCATGTTTGTTAGCGAGCGGGGAAGTGTTAGAGGCCAGATGAGGGGTAGCGGAGAGGGTCGGAGCAGGAGAGTAGCGTTACTGTAGTTTGAGCCCTGGTCAGTTGTTATAGCCTCTACGCAGAATACAGGCCATATTAGAGGGCGACAGCTAGCCTAGTCGCCGTATAGCCTGACGGGCACCGTGTAGCCACTACGAACTGGGTTATCAGACCGAGCAGGTAGCCTACACCGCTCTCGCTATGTGGTCACGCACTTGGCAGGGTGAGCTGCATAGTGGTTAGAGCAGGTAGCTTAGGTTGAGGATGGACAGATTTGGTTATGTCTCTCAGTGGTTAGAGGCAGGTGCTTAGTGGTTAGAGGCAGGTAGCCCCTACGCTGCTTTGAGTTTTGGGATGGGCGAGTGTAGCCCTGTGGCTCATATAGAAGGCAGGTCGCCTAAAGGTGGTTACGCACGAGGTCTAGAGTGTGAGCTCATTTGTTAGTCTAGCAAGGGCCTCAGGTACGACTAGCTAGATTAACCGCACATCAATTACCCACAACACAACACCGGAAGGCTTGGCTGGGCCATGACGAGAACGGATAATGGGATCGACCAAGAGAGAGGAGAGCGCCAGGAGTGAGGGGAGCGAGGGGTAGATAGATAGGAGGAGAGACCCAGAAGAGGAGGCTGGGTGAGCGTGAAGGGTGAGAATGTAGGGAGTGCAGAGTAGAGAGTGGTAGGAGGAGCAAGGTAGCCTCACCCAGAGTGTAGAAGGCGAGGGAGTAGCTTTTAGTGTGTATAGAGGAGCAGAGCCTAAGGATGACATACAGACGAGGTAGCCACGAGAGGTGGGATAAGGAGGTGACAGGGTAGCAATAGGGTATGAATGGAGGGCAGGATAGATGGGTAGTTGGTCTGAAAGCCGGAGGGGAACCAAAAAGAGAGGGGGGGAGTAAAGGGGAGATGGGGGGTAGAGAGAGGACCAAGAGGAGGGGAGTTTAGAGAGAGACCAGAGAGGGGAGGTAGAGAGATGGGGGTCGGAGAGAACCAGAGAGGGGGGGAGGGGGGTAAGAGATGAGCCAGAGAGAGGTAGGTAGAGAGAGACAGAGGGGAGGTAGAGAGAGATGGGGGGTAGCGAGAGACCAGAGAGGGGGGGGGGGGGGGGTAGAGAGAGACACAGAGAGGGGGAGTTAGAGAGAGACCAGAGAGGGGGAGTTAGAGGGAGAGAACCCCAGAGAGGGGAGTTTAAGAGAGACCAAGAGGGAGTTAGAGAGAGACCAGAGAGGGGGAGGTAGAGAGGAGATGGGGTCGAGAGAGGACCAGAGAGGGTAGGTAAGAGAGAGGACCAGAGAGGAGGGGGAGGTTAGAGAGAGATGGGGGAGTAGGAGAGTAGACCAGAGAGGGGGAGGGGGGGGGGTAGAGAGAGACCCAGAGAGGGTAGGTAGAGAGAGACCAGAGAGGGGGAGGTAGAGAGAGATGGGGGGTAGAGAGAGACCAACGAGGAGGGGGAGGTAGCGAGTGATTGGGGGGTAGAATGAGACCAGAGGGGGGGGGGGGGTAGAGAGAGACCAGAGGGGGGATAGCAGAGGATATCAGGGGGTAGAGAGAGAGACCCAGGAGAGGGGGGGTTTAAAGCGAGATTCTAGGGTAACGAGGGCGGACCCAGCAGAAT
>NW_019943173.1:278201-285988 GCF_002910315.2 Salvelinus sp. IW2-2015
TCTCTCTCTCTCTCTCTCTCTCTCTCTCTCCTCTCTCTCTCTTTCTCTCTCTCTCTCCTTCTCTTCTTTCTCCTCTCTCTCTCTCCCTCTTCTCTCTCTCTCTCTTCTCTCTGGTGGGTTCATGGAGCTGAGCATAGCAGATATTCCGATAGCAGCTTAATGGTTGAACAGAGCCCAGCTATCTCTCTGGACTCCACTGATATCACACAATAATAATTCTCGGCTTATAGGTGATGAAAGCCCAGATGAAACTGTCTTTCTGGCTTTTGGCTAATTTAGATCTAATTATGTTGCTAACAGCAACACTCTTCTGTCTCGAGACTAGCCCTGTACACAAAACCCCTGGACTGACAGAAAGAGAGGGAGGGAGTAAGGTAGGAGAGAGAGAGAATGTCTAGAACTTATTCTTCAAACAACCTGCACACACTACACACACAGTGGCCCTGAGTGAGTGAGGGGATTTAGGTTTGTAACACCTGTTTGGATTGGCCAAACAGTCCCAATTATGGCCTAACCCAAGCTAAACCAAACACAACCACATCAATTACACACACACACCGGAGCTTCTGCCATACGACGGATACATTGATGACCAAGAGAGAACCAAGAGGGGGTAGAGAGAGACCAGAGAGGGAGTAAGGGATGGGGAGTTAGAGAGAGACCAGAGAGGGAGTTAAGAGAGACCAGAGAGGGGGAGATGGTAAGAAACCTGAAGGGGATTATAAGGCCTGGGGGGTCGAGAGACGACCAGAAGGGGAGTAAAGGGATTGGGGTAGAGAGAGACCAGAGAGGGAGTAGAGAGAGACCAGAGAGGGGAGGTAGAGAGAGATGGGGTCGAGAGAGAGCCAGAGGAGGGGGGGGGGGGGTAGAGAGAGACCCCGAGAGAGGAGGTAGAAGGCGAGTGGGAGGTAGAGAGAATGGGGTGAAGAGGGACCAGAAGGGCAGGGGGGGGGGGTAGAGAGAGACCAGAGAGGGGAGGGAATACAGAGAGGGAGTAGAGGACCAAGAGGGATTTAGAAGCCAGAGAGGGGAGTTAGAGGACCAAGAGGGGAGATAGAGGGCGAGAGAGACCAGTAGAGGGTGTAGGTAGAGAGAGACCAGAGGAGGGGTTAGAGAGAGATGGGGGGTAAGAAGAGACCAGAGAGGGGAGGGGAGGGAGAGAGAGACCAGAGAGCGGAAAACCATCAATCACTCGGACGCGACGGAGGTTGAGAGGCTCACATACCTACCCAGGAATAGGCGCCACCATTTGGGGACCATAGAGTTCTTGGGCTCTAAAGCAGGTTGCACTATAGAAGGGAGGGAATACGACGGTTTTGCCATTTGGATCATATAGCCAAAATATAAACATATTTTTCACGATTTCAGCTATACTTATCCAAAATCAAGATTAAACCAAAGCACGTTTTGGGTGTCATTTCATTAAGTTTTTAGTTTTTTACGTGACTTAAGTAGAAATCCTGTTGAAAAATGAATGCGGAAAGTATCATTACATTTTAATATTCCTGAAAAACATGAAGTTGAACAATGTTACTGTATACCTGCTACCTTGTTGTTGATTATGAATTTGTTCTTTAAACTGTTCCAAATTCATAATCAATTGCTGAAAATAAGTTGTGATATTTTGGAAGCCCGAAAAAATAAACATTACTCCCTACACATAGCAACCCGTCAACACTTGGTTCAGAATTAGTCTCTATTTAGCTAAATGAGTAGCTTACATAAAGGCGGTTCAACACACACAACCCAACATGGGTGACCACGAGCAGTCACTCGACCCACTTTGATGCTGCGGGCGGTGCGTCACTTTTACTGTAATTTCAAAAGCGGGATGCGGGTGCAGAGGGATGAAATCACATCACATTGTCTATAAAGATCACGGTGGAAACTGGACAATAACCGGACGGTGACGCTCGCAGTCGCGTGTACCGTTGCGGGGCTTCTTCTAAAAGATTAAACCACAACTCTTGGCGCGGTGAAACGTACATGTACCTTTCGGAGTTTAGATGACAACCTTCTGTAGTAGCCAGTTGTCCTACTCATCTCTCTGTGGCACCTGTTCGCGAGCGAGTTAACGGCCAATTACAAAACCGAATAACAACCACCACTTTTTTTGACTGGTGTGAGAGGGAAAACCCATCTCAAAACCGAATCATTCCCACCCTCCAACAGACCTAACGGTGTGACAGGGGTCTTACTCATATTGCACTCAAGCCCTGCCTGCCTCTGTATCACATTACAACCATGCCACTAACCCAAACCCAACGTCCAGTGCTGTGGACCATGACTTGGTCAGGGCGACGAGAGCTGACCCTGCAAAACTCAAGATGGGATCCATACGTTTACCCGTGGAGGGTCGTGATGCACTCACTATACGGTGACCAGCTTCCTTTTGCACTACAAGAATCATCACCTCAAACAAGACCATCAAGAAAGAGTGACCCAGAGTATTCCAATTTGCAAAGTTCCGAAAGCGCAAGGATCCAACAACGTTTATCCCTAGCCACAACTGAAGAAGAAACAGCAACTGTCCTCCCTAAAATGGTAACACCCAAGAGCGTGACCGCGTTACCCTCTCTGATGCTTGGGGTAATAATCAAATGCTTCATTCCAACTTAGCTGACAGAAAGTGCACAAACAATCAACCACAAAAACCTCCCACAGACCCTACAACTACTCATAGTGTAAATCATCGAATACGCGTGAACGTGGGACAAGTGGATAAACAGACGGGTGTTTCTATCTGATACCTGATAGTCAGAGCATTCTCACATGCTGCGAAACCCGGGGAACTACCTCAGCGATGAACCCTCTGAACCCAAAATTTATATATAGTATCTGTGTAGGTCTGTAAGTGCTACAGACACGATTGGATTCTCTTCGAATTTTATCTGTATCTGCTGAGAGGTTTGGACGTGAATATTCTCGTCAGCCAGTGGACAATAACGCATTAATGGAACCAAGACTGGGGGCTGCCTGAGTCCCATGAAGTAAGTGACTCTGGAGGCTGGATCCACAGCACGTGCCCGCACAATAATTGTTGACATCATGGAGACCCGTCCTAGTCTGGCAAATACAGCTGAGAACCCACTGAGACAGGCAAGCTCAACAGAGACCGAGATGAAACCCCTGAGGGTCGCGGTACACCGTGAGACGAGTATGTCACCGCTTCCCAATACACTTTCTGCGAACAGAGACTAGCTGGCGCCTACACCTGTTGAGGAAGAGCGAGACCAGAGAAGGGGGGTAGAGCGAGATCAGGGGTAGAGTGAGACCAGAGAGGGGGGAGATAGAAGAAGTGAAGGTAACAAAAAGGGTCAGAGAGAGAGAGAGAAAGAGAGAGCGAGATAAAGTGCAGGGAAGAGAAAGAGAGAGAGATGGAAGATAGAGAGCGAGATAAAGTGCAGGGAAGAGAAAGAGAGAGAGATGGAAGATAGAGAGAGAGAGATAAAGTGCAGGGAAGAGAAAGAGTCAGAGATGGGGGAGTTGCGAGAGATAGAAAGAGATAGAAAGGGAAAGATGGAGAAAGAGACCAGGGAGAGGGTAAGTGAAGAGAATGGAAACGGTCAGGGAGAGAAGGAGAAAGGGGGTGATGGGGGAAAGGGAGAACGAGAGAAGAATTGAATGTAACAAAGGGAGGGATGGGAGGAAGGAGGGGGGAGAACAGCGTGGTAACTAGGTGTTGTGGTCTTGTCCTAATAGTGTGTCAGGGTGTGGGACAGCAGAGGGAAACAGTAGTGACATTCTATTAGACCAGGATATCCCTGCTACCATGAGGACCAGATTGCCAGGTAATTCTCTTTGGTCACTCCACATTCACTAAACGTTCACACCGGGTGCAAAGTTTACACACTTTGTTTGGTGTTGTTGTTGTTTCCACTTTGAATTGAGTCATTTAGCACATATTCTCATCCACAGCAACTGGCTGGTCAGATACAACCATGCAATGAGCCTTGCAAATAGTAAAACCTTCAAATGCTGCTGTAGTGCAGCTGGTTCAATGCCTGGGTCAATCACTTTCCTCTTTCGTTGTATCTATCTCCCCTCTGGTTGCTTCATATCTGAATAGACCAGGGAAATACACACGGAGAGTGGAATTCTACTCCCCTTTTTAAATAATATTTACACTACCGGTCAAAAGTTTTAGAACARCTACTCATTCAAGGGTTTTTCCTTATTTTTACTATTTTATACATTGTAGAATAATAGTGAAGACATCAAAACTATGAAATAACACATATGGAATCATGTAGTAACCAAAAAACTGTTAAGCAAATCAAAATATATTTTATATTTGAGATTCTTCAAATAGCCAACCTTTGTATTGATGACAGCTTTGCACACTCTTGGCATTCTCTCAACCAGCTTCATAAGGTAGTCACCTGGAAAGCATTTCAATTAACAGGTGTGCCTTGTTAAAAGTTAATTTGTGGAATTTCTTTCCTTCTTAATGCGTTTGAGCCAATCAAATGTGTTGTCACAAGGTAGGGGTGGTATACAGAAAATAGCCCTATTTGGTAAAAGACCAAGTCCATATTATGGCAAGAATAGCTCAAATAAGCAAAGAGAAACGACAGTCCATCATTAGTTTAAGACATGTAGGTCAGTCAATACGGAACAAGTGCAGTCGCAAAAACCATCAAGCACTGTGATGACACTGGCTCTCATGAGGACCGCCACAGGAATGGAAGACCCAGAGTTAGAAGACTGTGTGAATCAGGCCTTCATGGTCGAATTGCTGCAAAGAAACCACTACTAAAGTTCACCAATAAGAAGAAGAGATTTGCTTGGGCCAAGAAACACGAGCAATGGACATTAGACCGGTGGAAATGTGTTCTTTGGTCTGGAGTCCAAATTGGAGGTTTTGGTTCCAACCGCCGTGTCTTTGTGAGACGTGGTGTGGGTGAACGGATGATCTCTGCATGTGTATTTCCCATTTATGGTGTGGGGGTGCTTTGCTGGTGACACTGTCTGTGATTTATTTAGAATTCAAGGCACACTTAACCAAATCAAATCAAACTTTATTTGTCACATGCAAGTGTAGACCTTACTGTGAAATGCTTACTTACAAGCCCTTAACCAACAGTGCAGTTCAAAAAGAGTTAAGAAAATATTTACCAGATAGAGTAAAGTAAAAAATAATAAAAAGTAACACAATAACATAACAATAACGAGGCTATATACAGGGGGTACCGGTACCGAGTCAGTGTGCGGGGGTACAGGTTAGAGGTCATTTGTACATGTAGGTAGGGGTGAAGTGACTATGCATAGATAATAAACAGCGAGTTGCAGCAGCGTACAAAGTAATAGTCCGGTGGCCATTTGATTAATTGTTCAGCAGTCTTATGGCTTGAGGGTAGAAGCTGTTAAGGAGCCTTTTGGTCCTAGACTTGGCGCTCCGGTACCACTTGCCGTGCGGTAGCAGAGAAAACAGTCTAGAACTTGGGTGACTGGAGTCTCTGACAATTTTATGTGCTTTCCTCTGACACAGCCTATTATATAGGTCCTGGATTGCAGGAAGCTTGGCCCCAGTGATGTACTGGGCCGTTTGCACTACCCTCTGTAGCGCCTTACGGTCAGATGCCGAGCAGTTGCCATACCAGGCGGTGATGGAACCAGTCAGGTTGCTCTCAGATGGTGCAGCTGTAGGACATTTTGAGGATCTGGGGACCCATGCCAAATCTTTTCAGTCTCCTGYGGGGGAAAATGTGTTGTCGTGCCCTCTTCACGTCTGTCTTGGTGTGTTTGGACCATGATAGATCGTTGATGATGTGGACACCAAGGAACTTGAAATTCTTAACCCGCTCCACTACAGCTCCGTTGATGTTAATGGGGGCCTGTTCGGCCCGCCTTTTCCTGTAGTCCACGATCAGCTCCTTTGTCTTGCTCACATTGAGGGAGAGGTTATTGTCCTGGCACCACACTGCCAGTTCTCTCATCGTTGTCGGTCATATTCCAAACCAGCATGGCTACCACAGCATTCTGCAGCGATACGCCATCACATCTGGTTTGGGCTTAGTGGGACTATCATTTGTTTTTCAACAGGACAATGACCCAACACACCTCCAGGCTGTGTAAGGGCTATTTGCCCAAGAAGGAGAGTGATGGTTTGCTGCATCAGATGACCTGGCCTCCACAATCACCTGACCTCATCCCAATTGAGATGGTTTGGGATGAGTCGGACCACAGAGGGAAGGAAAAGCAGCCAACAAATGCTCAGCATATGTGGGAACTCCTTCAAGACTGGTGGAAAAGCATTCAAGGTGAAGCTGGTTGAAAGAATGCCAAGAGTGTGCAAAGCTGTCATCAAGGAAAAGGTTGGCTATTTGAAGAATCTCAAATATAAGAAAAACCCTTGAATGAGTAGATGTTCTAAAACTTTTGACCGGTAGTGTATATAATAAAGAAAACAGGATAAATAAGGAAAAAGACAGAAAGCTATATACAGGGTCAGTGCCAATACCACGTTTCTCATTGCGTAGGTAGGTAATGATGTCATGTTCCGAGCATTCTGTTTCTCTGTATGTGTCAGTGACTAACAGGTCTCTCTCTCTCTCTAGGTCATGGCTGTAACTGTGCAGGGGGTACCAGAGGAAGTGAGTTCTCCCATAGTTACAGCTCTGGGTCCTGGCTCTCTAAGGCTCAGCTGGGCCCCTCCCTCTAAAGCCAATGGCATCATACGACTCTACCACATCAACATGACTAGCACCGGGACAATACACACTCACACACCCTCGGATGGACCGCTTAACTACACTTTTACAGGTACAACCCAAACACACACACACACATACGCACATATACACACACATACCAATGTATACAGAGTACGGTGTCAGCAATCCTACTGTACAATGCAGACAAAAATACTACTAAGGATTACACACGCACACACATGCACTATTACACACACACACACATGCACTATTACACACACACACACATGCACTATTACACACACACACAAGTCCCCCCTTCAGAAGACCACTGAGATGGTTGGATACATGCTTTCACTCTCCTCTCCCTCCTCCTCCCTTCCCCCCTCTCCCTCCTCCTCTCATCCTCCCCTCCTATCCCCCTCCTCTCCTCCTCTCTTCCCCCCCTCTCCCTCCCCACTCTCGCCTCATTCTCCCTCTATCCCTCACTGCTCCTCCTCTCTTTCCCCCCCTCTTCCTCCCACACTCCTCTCATCTCCCTCCTATCCCCTCCTCTCCTCCCTCACCCCTCCCCACCTTCTCATCCTCCCCGTCCATCCCCTCCTCCTCCTCTCTCTCCACCCCCTTTCCTCGCGTCCTTTCCTTCTCCCCCCCTCCTTTTTCGTTCCTTTCGGTCCCTCGCCTCCTTTCCTCCCGCTCCACCTTCCTCTCCCCCCTCCATCTCTCCCTCTATTCCTTTCATCTCGCTCATCCCCTGTCCTCCTTCGGCTCAGCTCTCCCGTCCTCTCCTGACCCTTCGCTGTCACTGTGTTAGTTTTTATGCATAGACTGTTTCTTGGAACGCCAATCTAATGACTGAATTAAAACTAATTGTCACTGGGATCACATGAGGCCAGCCCTTCCCTCACAACAACTCCACCACAGAGAGACCTCTAAAATTTATGTGCTTCTCATCATACACGCACGCAGCGATACAGCACACAACTCATATGGACCAAACGCAAACAACTCTTAGCATGCTTCGCAACACATTGAGATGCTACAACTCACGTCATCAGATAGGCTTCTCTCTTCTTCTCTCGGCTTTCTCACACACACACACACAGTACACACACACAAACAGACAATCTA
>NW_019943173.1:291254-304952 GCF_002910315.2 Salvelinus sp. IW2-2015
GGAAGACCAGCCACGACCCATCTCAATGCTCTTACTGAGGGAAGGAGATGTTGGCCAAGATCTCGCGATACATGGCCCCCATCCATCCTCCCCTCAATACGGTGCAGTCGTCCTGTCCCCTTTTGCAGAAAAGCATCCCCAAAGAATAATGTTTCCACCTCCATGCTTCACGGTTGGGATGGTGTTCTTGGGTTGTACTCATCCTTCTTCTTCTTTCAAACACGGCGAGTGGAGTTTAGACCAAAAATATCAATTTGTCTTTATCAGACCACATGACTTTCTCCCATTCCTCCTCTGGATCTTCCAGAGGTCATTGGCAAACTTCAAGACGGGCTGGACATGCGCTGGCTTGAGCGAGGGGACCTTGCGTGCGCTGCAGGATTTTAATCCATGACGGCGTAGTGTGTTACTAATGGTTTTTCTTTGAGACTGTGGTCCCAGCTCTTCTTCAGGTCATTGACCAGGTCCTGCCGTGTAGTTCTGCCGTGTAGTTCCTCATGATCATTGATGCCCCACGAGGTGAGATCTTGCATGGAGCCCCAGACCGAGGGTGATTGATCGTCATCTTGAACTTCTTTCCATTTTCTAATAATTGCGCCAACAGTTGTTGCCTTCTCACCAAGCTGCTTGCCCTATTGTCCTGTAGCCCATCCCAGCCTTGTTGCTTGTGCAGGTCTACAATTTTATCCCTGATGTCCTTACACAGCTCTCTGGTCTTGGCCATTGTGGAGAGGTTGGAGTCTGTTTGATTGAGTGTGTGGACAGGTGTCTTTTTATACAGGTAATGAGTTCAAACCGGTGCAGTTAATACAGGTAATGAGTGGAGAACAGGAGAGCTTCTTAAAGAAAAACTAACAGGTCTGTGAGAGCCGGAATTCTTACTGGTTGGTAGGTTTTCAAATACTTATGTCATGCAATAAATGCAAATGAATTATTTAAAAATCATACAATGTGATTTTCTGGATTTTTGTTTTAGATTCCGTCTCTCACAGTTGAAGTGTACCTATGATAAAAATGACAGACCTCTACATGCTTTGTAAGTAGGAAAACCTGCAAAATCGGCAGTGTATCAAATACTTGTTCTCCCCACTGTATATACACACATAAAAATACAGTAATGGGAAGCACAAATAACACATCACAAATCATCCAGAAACTGTTACATTTCTCCTCAAATAAGTCCCCAATCAATATCTTACATTCCCCGAACGGCAACAGAACATCAAGATGAAAGAGCACTATGGTAGACAGCATCCACAGGTTTAAGACTAGTAGCAGCTGCACTTTGATAAATAATATCACCATAATCAACAACAGATCAAATGTTTGACTGAGTAATCTGCTTCCAACTGTTTAGAGAAAGGCACCATCTGTTTTTGTAGAAAAAGCCAACTTTAAATCCTAGCTTCTTAACCAGCTCATCTATATCTTTTGTAAATGTCAAATCTATATCAATCCTAATGATGAAGTATTTATATGCGGGAACACGTTTAATTGGAGAACCATCTAATGAGTGACCATGTACGGTAGTTCATCTGAAACATTCCTACGAGGATTTAAAAACAACATGTATTTCATTTAGCCACTATTATTAAGCATGTTTAAATCAGCAACYCAATTCTGCATAGCTATAAAATCTGACTGTAGTTTTGACACAGCCAGATCAAGGAGTTTGGGATATAAGGGGGCAGTTTGGAAGCTCACTGGTTTCCCTGGTTAATCCTGAGAGCAATCAGGAGTTTGGGGAGTTCTGGCCTCTCCTCTGGAACGCTCTGCTTTCTGGAGATATTTCCCAGTAACACTCCACAGAGAATGCTCGGAGCACTGGGATAAGACCAGGATTTGCCAAAGCTGGTCACTGTGTGTGTTTGTGTCAGGATTTGGCAAAGCTGGCAATAGCAAGCCCATTGGGTTTGTCTTGTGTGTGTGGCAGTGCTGGTGTTGAGAGTGTAGATGCTGTGCATGTTTAAGGGCTGGCGAGTGGCTTATGCCAGGCAGTCCCGGTGCGGTGCTAGGCCGGTATGCCAGGGTGTGGATATGAGTGTGTGTGTTTGGTGGTGCCGTGATGTGCCAGCACTGAGATTGGTGGTGGAGAAGCGTTAAAACTCCCAGAGACACCACTGTCCCTCAGCGAGCGACCGGGAAACCCTGTCTGTCTCATCAGCCCAATCTCTCTCTCTCTAGACGACATCCTGTCTACATCTCTCTTTCTCCCTCTAGATGACGTCCTGTCTACATCTCTGTCTGTCTTTTCTCCCTCTAGACGACATCCTGTCTACATCTCTTCTTTCTCCCTCTAGAGACGTCTCCTGTCTACATCTCTGTTTGTCTTCTCCCTCTAGACGACATCCTGTCTACATCTTGTCTGTCTTTCTCCCTCTAGACCACATCCTGTCTACATCTCTGTCTGTCTTCTCCCCTTAGACGACGTCCTGTCTACATCTCTGTCTGTCTTTCTCCCTCTAGACGACGTTCTGTCTACATCTCTCTTTTCTCCTCTAGACGACGTCTTCCTGTCTACACTCTGTCTGTCTTCTCCCTCTAGACCACGTCCTGTCTACATTCTCTCTTTCTCCCTCTAGACGACATCCTGTCTACATCTCTCTTTTCTCCCTCTAGATGACATCCTGTCTACATCTTCTGTTGTCTTCTCCCTCTAGAACGACATCCCTGTCTACATCTCTGTCTTCTTTTCTCCCTCTAGACGACGTCCTGTCTACATCTCTGTCTGTCTTTCTCCCTCTAGACGACGTCCTGTCTTACATCTCTTCTTTCTCCCTCTAGAAGACGACGTCCCTGTCTACATCTCTGTCTGTCTTTCTTCCCTCTAGACGACGTCCTGCTCTATCTACATCTCTCTTTCTCCCTCTAGACGACACGTCCTGTCTACATCTCTTTTTTTCTCCCTCTTAGACGACGTCCTGTTCACATCTCTGTCTGTCTTTCTCCCTCTAGAACGAACGTCCTGTCTACACTCTTGTCTGTCTTTCTCCCTCTAGACGACATCCTGTCTACATCTCTTCTTTCTCCCTCTAGACGACGTCCTGTCTACATCTCTCTTTCTCCCTCTAGACGACGTCCTGTTCTACATCTCTCCTTTCTCCCTCTAGATGACATCCGTCTACATCTCTCTTTCTCCCTCTAGATGACATCCTGTCTACATCTCTCTTTCTCCCTCTAGACGACGATCCTGTCTACATCGTCTCTTTCTCCCTCTAGACGACGCCTGTCTACATCTCTGTCTGTCTTTCTCCCTCTAGACGACTGCTGTCTACATCTCTGTTTCTAGTTCTTTCTCCCTCTAGACGACCATCCTGTCTACATCTCTGTCTGTCTTTCTCCCTCTAGACGACGCCTTTCTACATCTCGTCTTTTCTCCCCCTCTAGACGACATCCTGTCTACATCTGTCTGTCTGTTTTTCTCCCTCTAGACGAACATCCTGTCTACATCTCTGTCTGTCTTTCTCCCTCTAGACGACATCCTGTCTACATCTCTGCGTCTTTCTCCCTCTAGACGACATCTGTCTACATCTCTGTCTCTTTCTCCCTCTAGACGACATCCTGTCTACATCTCGTCTGTCTTTCTCCCTCTAGACGACATCCGTCTACATCTCTGTCTGTCTTTCTCCCTCTAGACGACATCCTGTCTACATCTCTGTCTGTCTTTCTCCCTCTAGACGACATCCTGTCTACATCTCTGTCTGTCTTTCTCCCTCTAGACGACTCCTGTCTACATCTCTCTGTCTTTCTCCCTCTAGACGACATCCTGTCTACATCTCTGTCTGTCTTTCTCCCTCTAGACGACTCTGTCTACATCTCTGTTTCTTTCTCCCTCAGACGACCCTGCTACATCTCTCTTTCTCCCTCTAGACGACATCCTGTCTACATCTCTGTCTGTCTTTCTCCCTCTAGACGACATCCTGTCTAATCTCTGTCTGTCTTTCTCCCTCAGACGACATCCTGTCACATCTCTTCTGTCTTTCTCCCTCTAGACGACATCCTGTCTACATCTCTGTCTTTCTCCCTCTAGACGACATCCTGTCTACATCTCTGTCTGTCTTTTAATTTGTCTACCTCTCTTCTTTTTCCTTCTTGTACTCTTCTGCTCTTGTTTCTTGTCTTTATCCGTCTCTCCTGTCTTGTATCTTTACATGTCTCTCATTCTTCCAATATTATCCTATTTTTTATATATATTTTTTATTTAACCAGGCAAGTCAGTTAAGAACAAATTCTTATTTTCAATGACGGCCTAGGGTTGGGTTAACTGCCTTGTCAGCTCAGGGATTCAATCTAGCAACCTTTCAGCTACTGGCCAAGTGCTCTAACCACTAGGCTACCTGCCGCCCTATTGGTGACATTACTAAAACGAACCATACATTTCACATTCATATTTTTTGTTGTATTTCGATGCAAATGTTGTGTCACGTCACTGGATGTAGTAACCTCTGCACCAGTGTAAAACAATAACAAAGAGTTGACAAACATCAAATGTGATATAAAATAACTTGTGTTAAATAGGTGGCTGTGGAGCGGGGTGGTATTATTCTTTGTGTCCTAGGGCTGAGCAGTGTGTGAGTGTGTGTGTGTCCTTAACATAAACCTCAGAACAGTGTGTGTGTAATTGCTAGAGGGGTATCCTACGAAGCAAGTTAGATCTATTCAGGGTTTTCTAAAGCTAACCAGCTTCAGTTAGCTTCACATTCCAGCTCAGACTTCATCCGTACTACGACGGTGGATATTGCTCGTCTGCCTGGCGCTAACTCTACCAGACTTGTAACTGCGAGTGCATGTCAAACGCCAAACTCTTCATTGAGACAACGCTGAAACATCAACCCGTGGGCGAGTCAGAGACACATTTGAATTTGTGCATAAATCAAAATGAAAGAAAAGTTCTCTTTTCTTCAGAAGCCTATGGTGTGAAATAGGCTTTTAAAAGTGCCGTCTTTATTTTATTACTTATCGTTAATGTAATTTTTTGTGTGCTTTTCAATGCACAAGCACCTTTCTTCCAACTCATTTCGATATACAGTACCAGTCAAAAGTTTGGACACACCTACTCATTCAAGGGTTTTTCTTTATTTTTACTATTTTCTACATTGTAGAATAATTGTGAAGACATCAAAACTAGGAAATAAACACATATGGAATCATTAGTAACAAAACAGTGTTAAAACAAATGTCTCTCCTTTGTCTTGATGGCAGCTTTGCATTACAATGTAAGAAAATAGTCAAAATAAAGAAAAACCATGGAATGAGTAGGTGTGTCCAAACTTGACTGGTACTGTAGATGTTTTATTAATCATACAAAATAGTTATATTGCATGTAGTTTAAAATGAATTTTGTCATTATTAAATGTGTAATGTGATATATTTTTACATTAAAAAAAATTACACACAAAACAAAACATTTGACTAAATAAATATTTTAATCCGTCGTCTTCCTCAAATGAAGGGACGATGACGCAATCTTTGCATGAGGGTGAGAATCTGATTGCATTAGACCTCAGCTCGCAGCTCAGTCATTTCATTCAGGGTAAATGGAGTTAGCCCTGAGTTAGCCTGCCCCAGAGTAGGTTAGTTCTGAAAGATTCATTGCTATAGAAATGTACCTGGCTAAAAGGTGAGCCACATTCGTATGACCGGTTATCCTAAGTTAACTCAGAGCTGAGCAAAGTTACCTCACTAAATCCTTAAACCTTATTCGCAGGAAAACCCTCAGGTCAGTGGCAACACGTACACACACCCCATACACCCACTGGCAACACATACACCACACCCATACACCCACTGTGTGACCGTGTCGAACCACCACAAAGCCTCTCCCTTGTCCTTTGTTATTGTAATGAATAACAGCTAAATAAATGACAGAAGTGTTTAGTACGTTTAAAGTGACACCCCAGAGGTAGTACGGAGAGAAGACCGAAAAAAAAGAGCAAGCGGAAGAAGGAGAGGTAGATGGATGAAGAAACGTTTTACATGAAATATGAGCAGAAATAATGCCTGCTTCTCTTTAATGTTTAATATGACATAATTCATTTCACTTTCACAATGTTAGAACACATGCGCAGACCGTGAGTAAAATGTATCACTCTTCATGTGAAGATAGACATATTCTATCTCTTTAAAATCATCTAGATATTCTTTTTTATAAAGAGAATATGGGCAGTTAAAAAAAGAAAATCTGTTGAAATTGTACCATAAGGAGGGATTAAATGTTGTTTAACAAAACAGAAATCTGTTGTGATTAAGGTTAGTATTTTATTTGCACACGTATGAGTATGAAATCCACACTTTTATTATACAATATAGAAATGATCACTGTTGAATTAAGAGAGGAGAAAAAAGTGCCAAATCCCGTGTGAATCGATGATAAGTATTGCTATCATTGTGTGTATGAGTTATTGCTCACAATTATATAGATTCTATTATAATCATGTGTTTAATTGGGTGTTTGTAAGAGCATTATTCATTCATTACAATAGAGAACATTCTCTTTTATTTATGCTTCCTCCCTGAATGGCCCAGCTGGCACTGTTACACGTAATTTATTTGATATAAATGATTTACATTATGCTGGAAATTTAGCTTGTATGAAGATATTTCAAGGCCTGAATTGGGATGTAATAAATTCATTGTAACCCTGCAGAAGAGGAAGAGACATGTTGATCAGAAAGTATTCACACGTTGTAGTATTGTAGTCACAATTTAGAGGATTACATACATAATTCAGTCAACAGAATTAAGGCTATCATTTAAATTCATGGAAATTATGCTATGATTTACAGGACCTTTAAATATAATTTTTAAATATATATAAGTTAAAAATAGGGCTTAATGGGTATCTGAACAAAATCTTGCCTTCATGCTGACAGAGTGAGATAAATTGAATCTGTATTTGTAGGGAGACTGCGGCTGCTCCTCTGCCTTGTGGATTTTTCCCTCTTCTACCTCGGAACAGGTAGCCTTTGTGATGTTTCCCTCTGCTACCTCGGAACAGGTAGCCTTTGTGATGTTTCCCTCTGCTACCTCGGAACAGGTAGCCTTTGTGATGTTTCCCTCTGCTACCTCGAACAGGTAGCCTTTGTGATTTTTCCCTCTGCTACCTCTGAACAGGTAGCCTTTGTGATTTTTCCCTCTGCTACCTCTGAAACAGGTAGCCTTTGTGATTTTTCCCTCTGCTACCTCTGAACAGGTAGCCTTTGTGATTTTCCCTCTGCTACCTCTGAACAGGTAGCCTTTGTGATTTTTCCCCTGCTACCTCTGAACAGGTAGCCCTTGTGATTTTTCCCTCTGCTACCTCTGAACAGGTAGCCTTTGTGATTTTTCCCCTGCTACCTCTGAACAGGTAGCCTTTGTGATTTTTCCCTCGCACCTCTGAACAGGTAGCCTTTGTGATTTTTCCCTCTGCTACCTCTGAACAGGTAGCCTTTGTGATTTTTTCCCTCTGCTACCTCTGAACAGTAGCTTTGTTGATTTTTCCCTCTGCTACCTCTGAACAGGTAGCCTTTGTGATTTCTCCCACTGCTACCTCTGAACAGGTAGTAGCCTTTGTGTTTGATGAGGTCACAGAGGAAGACTGAACGCTGCTAAATGTTGCTGAGACAGATTTAACACAGAGAAAATGATAGAGAAGGATAAAGAGAGAGAGAGAGAGAGGGGAAGGGGGATTAGGGGACACTCAGCATTGAGACCCCCAAATTCCCTCTCCCCATCCCCCTGTTTGTTCCCTTCCCCTCCCCCCTGTTTTATCCCAGATTATGCGAGCGGGAGAAGGGCAGAGGGGTGGGGGAGAGGGCGTGTATGTGCGTTTTTGTACGTGTGTGTGTATTAACCTGATCTGGTGAAGTACGTTAGGGGTCCTCCCATAATCCTCCAGACAAGACAGACAGACAGACAGACAGACAGACATACAGACAGACAGGACATTAAGGAGCCTCTGACAGGAAGTGAACTCTTAATTATTTAGAGGTGTTATCAATGCTGCAGGAAAACATAGTTCCTCTTTCTCTTTTTCTCTCTTTCTGCTCTATCTATCCCTCTCTTCCTCCTCCTTTCTACTATCTGCTCTTCTCGCTCTCCTTCCCACTATCTTTTACTCATTTGATGATATAAACAGAAATATAATGGCTTCAATCCTTCTTTTCTCACTCATTAAAATATATGTTTATATTGTATCATATTGTTTACTGTTATTTTGCAGTTAACAGAAGCAAGAAGCCTCTCTTTCTCTTCCTCTCTCTCTCTCAGTCTCAGGTATGTGAGGTAAGGGACTTGGGGGCCTATAGTGCAGTCATCATGCTCTCAAATTGTCTAATGCAAACAGGGAATGGCAGCTTGTCAATAAAATACTTTTCTACATGTTATTACCGCACACCCCCCTACTGGACACTACAATTTGGGTGACAGTTACGGCGTTGTTTCACTTCGTGTTAGCGCCGCACTGCAAATGGGCCAGGACTCCCTGGGCTGCCTACCCGCCCGCCTGACTGTTAAAATGAAGGAACTTTTCTCCCTTTATCATACTTAATTTATTTATTTTTGATGGGACGTCGGCCATCTTTCCAGCAGGGCAACAGTGTCCCCTTGAGGTGTTGTGTGGAAGTCGTTCTAGGAGAGAGGGGATCCAACGGATAGTGTGTGTTTGTATGTGTGTGTGTGGGACGGGAGGCACACGCTGGAATGATTTAGTATTTGTAATTAAAAAACACAGAATGAAGGGTTGCTGCCTGTGTTCAACAGTCATTAATTGAGTCCCAGCTTTGGGACGTAAATGTATGATAAATAAATAGCCGTAGCGATATGAAACATTACACTGACCTTCTTATGATTTAGACAAGATTTACACTTTACCACGGCTTGGCTATTTACTTGAGACGTTTTTATTTCATATTGTGTTAATCAGTAAATTAAACATGTGTAAAAAATGTACTTTTAGATTCATGAACTCACAATATTGATGAATGATGTGGTAGAGAGTAATATTTATATTCTTTATGTGTAGTTTACCGTCTCCTAGAACTGGTGACACATGGATACAGACAATTGCTCAGAATTGCAACAAATGATATCACATTAACGTTGTTAACAATGCTAGAATACACACTCTGACACACACAATGCTTGCTTCTATTGTGTAGTGAAGCCTTACCGTTGCCGGTCTGATGCTGTCCCTAGCTTTCAGTATGCTTGACAGACTTCTTCATTTAACCCAAACCCAGCAGAACGTTGTGGGAACATTGATCTAGGGTTGGGTTAAGTAGGGAGGGCTGTGTAGCATGTTAACTAGCCTGGCCGACGGAAGGAAGGAAGCCGTTTAAACAACATGACTGTGAGGCGAGCAGGCATATATCCTGCTGCAGACCACACTGCCTGGCCCTGTAGGGACACTGTTCTCTCTGTCTCTTCTCAATTTCAACTATACATTCGTATGTGATGTGTTTCAGTGGCTTCTGTTGATTGCAATACAACAGTTCGAAATATGATACAATACAATACAATGTATTTGTATGACTGGAAAAAGACGGATGGAACAAAGATATTATATTTCTGTTTATATCATCATACCCAATAAATATATCACTTTTATTGTCTGCAATTATTCATTTACTTTGTTTTATCAAGTCATTATTGTAAATCGTTTTTACATGACATTGCTCCATTTCTAAATTAGCTGGTTAGCTGGTTATTTTTTATATATGCTGTAAAATAATTACTTCAGTTACTTTAAATTTGGAATCTAAACATTAATTTAAATGTTAATGTTATTTTGTTAATCACATAATTTTAAAGGCAATAACTTTACACGATCAGATTCAATATTATAAGTAATTCTATTTAAAATGTTAATTTCACTTGCTGAATTTGAACATGTTTGGCCCTGACCCTTTTAAAGAGGAGGGCTATAGAGTATATCGAAATGAATCTACATAACAGAGTGACAGACAGACAAACAGGGATGTACAGCCTGTACATAAATAAATCATCAGGGCTGTGCTATAACGTTAATGCATACAGAGGTATTAGAATGAGAATAGATCACATGTCATTACAGTGTGGTTCCTATCCTGTGTCACCGCTCATCTTTACGTTGCTTCATTATTGAGTTAAGGCATGCATAATTTAACATGGAGCGCTATGGATCCTTCCTCACTCAGATGGAGAAGGGATGCTGCCCAGATTATAGGGCCACATGTATACGGGGCGCTCTCTGTCTCTCGTCCCATCTCTTCTTTCTGTCTCTGTCTCTCTTCCCACATCTTCTTTCTGTCTCTGTCTCTCTTCCCACCTCTTCTTTCTGTCTCTGTCTCTCTTTCCATCTCTTCTTTCTGTCTCTGTCTCTCTTCCCATCTCTTCTTTCTGTCTCTGTCTCTCTTCCCAGTGTGTATGTGATGTGTGCTGTGTGTATGTGAGTGTAGTGAGTGTACCTGTGGAGCGTCTTGCAGAGTGCGTCCTGTAGATGGCTGACTAGCTCCACAGCCACCGCCGTACAGGCCACCAACACAAAGCCCTGTAGTCAGAGTGAGGCTGCAGACCTGAAACACACACACACCGTTAAAAACAGACTTACACACACATACTGTGTACACACGTTCAAAGACACTTACTTGAGCGAAAGAGAAGAGAAGAGCGTGATAGAAATGAGACAGAAAGAAGAGAATGGGACGAGAGACAGAGACATAAAGAAGAGATGCCTGAGAGACAGAGACAGAAAGAAGAGATGGAAGAGAGAACAGAGACAGAAAGAAGAGGTGGGAAGAGAGACAGAGACAGAAATAAGAGATGGGAAGAGAGACAGAGACAGAAAGAAGAGTGGGAAGAGAGACAGAGACAGAAAGAAGAGATGGGAAGACAGACAGAGACTAGAGAAGAGATGGGAAGAGAGACAGAGACAGAAAGAAGCGATGGAAGAGAACAGAGACAGAAAGAAACAGATGGGAAGAGAGACAGAGACAGAAAAAGAGATGGGAAGAAGACAGAGACAGAAAGAACAGATGGAAGAGAGACAGAGACAGAAAGAGAGGTCGGGAACAGAGACAGAAAAAGAAGAGGTGGGAAGAGAGACAGAGACAGAAAGAACAGATGGGAAGAGAGACAGAGACAGAAAGAAGAGATGGAAGAGAGACAGAGACAGAAAGAACAGATGGGAAGAGAGACAGAGACAGAAAGAAGAGGTGGGAAGAGAGACAGAGACAGAATAGAAGAGGATGGAAGAGAGACAGAGACAGAAAGAAGAGGTGGGAAGAGAGACAGAGACAGAAAGAAGAGATGGGAAGAGAGACAGAGACAGAAAGAAGAGATGGGAGAGAGACAGAGACAGAAAGAAAGAGATGGGAAGAGAGACAGAGACAGAAGAAGAGGTGGGAAGAGAGACAGAGACAGAAATAAGAGATGGGAAGAGAACAGAGACAGAAAGAAGAGATGGGAAGAGAGACAGAGACAGAAAGAAGAGATGGGAAGAGAGACAGAGACAGAAAGAAGAGGTGGGAAGAGAGACAGAACAGAAAGAAGAGTGGGAAGAAGACAGAGACAGAAAGAAGAGGTGGGAAGAGAGACAGAGACAGAAAGAAGTGATGGGAAGAGAGACAGAGACAGAAATAAGAGATGGCGAAGAGAGACAGAGACAGAAAGAAGAGATGGGAAGAGAGACAGAGACAAGAAAGAAGGTGGGAAGAGAGACAGAACAGAAAGAAAAGGTGGGAAGAGAGACAGAGACAGAAAGAAGAGTGGGAAGAGAGACAGAGACAAAAGAACGATGGGAAGAGAGACAGACAGAAAGAAGCGATGGGAAGAGAAAGAGAGACAGAAATAAGAAGGTGGGAAGAGAGACAGAGACAGAAAGAAGAGATGGGGAAGAGAGACAGAGACAGAAGAAGAGATGGAAGAAGAGACAAGACAGAAAAGAAGAGATGGGAAGAGAGACAGAGACAGAAATAGAAGAGATGGAAAAGAGACAGAGACAGAAAAAAGATGGGAAGAGAGACAAAGACAGAAAGAAGAGATGGGAAGAGAGACAGAGACAGAAAGAAGAATGGGAAGAGAGACAGAGACAGAAAGAAGAGGTGGGAAGAGAGGACAGAGACAGAAAGAAGAGGGGAAGAGAGACAGAGACAGAAAGAAGAAGGTGGGAAGAGAGACAGAGACAGAAAGAAGAGGTGGAAGAGAGACAGAGACAGAAAGAAGAGATGGGAGAGAGACAGAGACAGAAAGAAGAGATGGGAAGAGAGACAGAGACAACAAGAAGAGATGGAAGAGAACAGAGACAAAAGAAGAGATGGGAAGGAGACAGAGACAGAAAGAAGAGGTGGGAAGAGAGACAGAGACAGAAATAAGAGATGGGAAGAGAGACAGAGACAGGAAAGAAGAGGTGGGAAGAGAGACAGAAGACAGAAAGAAGAGATGGGAAGAGAGACAGAGACAGAAAGAAGAGGTGGGAAGAGAGACAGAGACAGAAAGAAGGGTGGGAAGAGAGACAGAGACAGAAAGAAGAGGTGGGAAGAGAGACAGAGACAGAAAGAAGAGGTGGGAAGAGAGACAGAGACAGAAAGAAGTGATGGGAAGAGAACAGAGACAAATAAGAGATGGAAGAAGACAGAGACAGAAAGAAGAGATGGAAGAGAGACAGAGACAGAAAGAAGAGGTGGGAAGAGAGACAGAGACAGAAAAGAAGAGGTGGGAAGAGAGACAGAGACAGAAAGAAGATGATGGGAAGAGAGACAGAGACAGAAAGAAGCGATGGAAGGAGAGACAGAACAGAAAGAAGCGATGGGAAGAGAAAGAGAGACAGAATAAGAGGTGGGAAGAGAGACAGAGAACAGAAAGAAGAGATGGAAGAGAGACAGAGACAGAAAGAAGAGGTGGGAAGAGAGACAGAGACAGAAAGAAGATAGGTGAGAGAACAGAGACATAAAGAAGAGGTGGGAAGAGGAGACAGAGACAGAAAGAACCGAAAGAGAAACAGAGAAAGGCCGCCGTAGGCAGACATGGCTCTCAGAGAGAAGACAGGCTATGTGCTCACTGCCCACAAAATGAAGGTGGAACTGAGCTGCACTTCCTAACCTCCTGCCAATGTATGACCATAATAGAGACACATATTTCCCTCAGATCACACAGATCCACAAAAGAATTCGAAAACAAATTCCAATTTTGATAAACTCCCATATCTACTGGGTGAAATTCCACAGTGTGCCATCACAGCAGCAAGATTTGTGACCTGTTGCCACAAGAAAAGGGCAAACCAGTGAAGAACAAAACACCATTGTGTAAATACAACCATATTTAATGTTATTTATTTAACTTGTGTGCTTTAACCATTTATACATTGCTACAACACTGTTATATATATAATATGACATTTGTAATGTCTTTATTGCTTTGAAACTTCTGTATGTGTAATGTTTACTGTTAATTTTATTGTTTACTTCACTTTTGATATTATCTACCTCACTTGCTTTGGCAATGTTAACACATGTTTCCCATGGCCAATAAAGCCCCTGAATTGGAAAATTGTGAAAGAACAGAGAGAAGAGAGACAAGAGACAAGAAAGAAGAGGTGGGAAGAAGAGACAGAGACAAGAAAAGAAGAGATGGGAAGAGAGACAGAGACAGAAAGAGAAGAGGTGGGAAAGAACAGAGACAGAAAGAAGAGGTGGGAAGAGAGAGGACAGAAGAGAGATAGGGAGACAGAGACAGAAAGAAAGA
>NW_019943173.1:307311-308982 GCF_002910315.2 Salvelinus sp. IW2-2015
GTCAGTCACACTAACACACACACACACACTACAGGTCAGTCACACGAACACGTCAGCTCAGTGGGTCAGAATGTGGCGGTGCAGTTAGGGTTCAAAGGTGAGATGTTATCATTGACATGAAATAACTGTTTCTGTGTGTGTGCAGGAGGAAGAGCAAACAGGCTCTGAGAGACTACCAGAAGGTTCTGGTTCAGCTGGAGACTCTGGAGATCAATGTGGGAGACCAGTGCAGGAAGGAGTTCACAGGTCAATACACCTATCCAACCTGTTCAGTAGAGTCTGAAATGGTAACCCTATTTATCGGGCCCAAAGAGAGTGACCCGGGCCCAAAGAGAGTGACCCGGGCCCAAAGAGAGTGACCCGGGCCTAAAGAGAGTGATCCGGGCCCAAAGAGAGTGACCCGGGCCCAAAGAGAGTGACCCGGGCCCAAAGAGAGTGACCCGGGCCCAAAGAGAGTGACCCGGGCCTAAAGAGAGTGACCCGGGCCTAAAGAGAGTGACCCGGGCCCAAAGAGAGTGACCCGGGCCCAAAGAGAGTGACCCGGGCCCAAAGAGAGTGACCCGGGCCCAAAGAGAGTGACCCGGGCCCAAGTATTGCTGTATAGAGGATAGGGTGCAATTTGGGACCAGGAACATTCTCCTTTCCAGACAGGATTAATTTATTCTTTCCACTCCTCATCCTCTCCTCTCTAATCCTCTCCTCTCTAATCCTCTCCTCTCTAATCCTCTCCTCTCTACTCCTCTCTAATCCTCTCCATCTCTAATCCTCTCCTCTCTACTCCTTACCTCTCTAATCCTCTCCTCTCTAATCCTCTCCTCTCTAATCCTCTCCAATCCTCCCCTCTCTACGCCTCACCTCTCTAATCCTCTCCTCTCTAATCCTCTCCTCTCTATTCCTCTCTAATCCTCTCCATCTCTAATCGTCTCCTCTCTACTCCTCACCTCTCTAATCCTCTCTTCTCTAATCCTCTCCAATCCTCCCCTCTCTACGCCTCACCTCTCTAATCCTCTCCTCTCTAATCCTCTCTAATGCCCTGCCTCTCTAACCTCCCTCCTACTCCTCTCTAATCCTCTCTATCTCCTCTCAACCTCTCTCATCTCCTCTCCTCTCCTCTCCTCTCCTCCTCCTCTCACTTCTCCTCTCCCCTCTCCTCTCCTCTCTTACTCCTCTTCCTCTCCTCTCCTCTCCTCCTCCCTCTCAGCTCTCCAGATGATACAGAGACTCGATGGATCTGAGTAGTGCATGTTGGCGTTGGACCAGGTACTTCCTTTAACTGGACATATAAGACGTATGCAGAGCGTTCGTGCCTTCTTACCCTGGCCAGAGGGGGGCTCCACTGAGTTTCAGGAACCCTGGACCTGCAGAGTCCCGCAGGCAGACCAGTAGTAACAAGGGCGGGACAATCAAGAGCCTTTCGGCTCAACAACAAACGTTCCTTATTAGGGTGAGCATTCATACCAGGCTGAGTGGATACTGCTGTTCTAAATGGATTTCCAGAAGCGTGTATATCACTGGCAGTTGAAGGAGTCTCTGAGGAAAGCACATTTCTTGACCCTAATCTTTAGATCTCTCCTCACCCCATCCTCCTCTCCTCCTCCTCTTCTCCTCCTCACCTCTCCTTCTTCTCCTCCTCCTCTCTCCTCCCCACTCCTCCTCTCGAACCTAGACAGA
>NW_019943173.1:311128-332250 GCF_002910315.2 Salvelinus sp. IW2-2015
CCGAGAGAGATGTACAGGCACTCAATCATGGTGAGATGTTCCAGTAAGGAACTCAATCATGTTGAGATGTTCCCAGTACAGGAACTAATCATGTTGAGATGTTCCCAGTACAGGACTCAATCATGTTGGATGTTCCCAGTACCGGAAACTCAATCATGTTGAGAATGTCCAGACAGGAACTCAATCATGTGAGATTCGGTTTCCCAGTACAGGAAACTAATCATGTTGAGAAATGTTCCCGAGTACAGGAAACTCAATCATGTTGAGATGTTCACAGTACAGGAACTCAATCAATGGTGAGATGTTCCAGTAACAAAGGAAAAAACATCAATCATGGTGAGATGTTCCCAATACAGGACTCATCATGGTGAGATGTTCCCATTAAGGAACTCAATCATTGGTGAGATGTTCCAATCACAGGAACTCAATCATGGTGAGAAAACTGAGTCTTGAGAACATCTCAACATGATTGAGTTCTGGGAACTGAATAGTGAGCTGGTAGAATCCAGTTCTCCGCTTATAGCTCAGCTTTGCCTACAGATCCAGCTCAGAGAAGAATCCAGCTCAGAGAGATCCAGCTAGAGAGATCCCAGCTCAGAGAGATCCATGCTCAGAGAGATTCCAGCTCAGAGAGATCCAGGCCTCAGAGAGGCGTCCAGCTCAGAGAGGTCCAGCTCAGCAGAGGTCCAGCTCAGAAGAGGCCCAGCTCAGAGAGATCCAGCTCAGAGAGGCCCAGCTCAAGAGAGATCCAGCTCAACAGATCAGCTCAGAGAGCCCAGCTCAGACAGATCCAGTCAGAGAGAATCCAGCTCAGAGAGATCCAGCTCAGCAGCTCCATTCGTTCTCTAAATCCCCGATATGAAATGAATTGTTTCAAGTAAAGGAAAGATTGCACATCCTTAACTACCTCGTCATCAGAATAATATTGTCCCACGCATGATTTTACCAACTTCTCTGTCTGTCTGCTGCCTGTCCTGTCCGTCTGCTGTATGTCCTGGCCCGTCTGCCTGTCTGTCCTGCCCTGTCTGTCTGCATGTACTATTCTGCCTGTCTCCCTGTTCTTGTCTGCCTGTCTTTCTTCTGCACTGTCCTCTGTGTCTGCTCTCTATCTGCTCTCTCTGTCCTGCTCTCCTGTCTGCCTGTCTGTCTCTCTGTCTGCTCTCTCTGCTGCCTGCTTCTGCCTGTATCTCTGTATCTCTGTCCCTCTCTGCCTGTCTGTCCTGCCTGTTCTCTGTCTGCACTGCCTGTCTGTCTGCTGTCTCTCTGTCTCTATGCCTGTCTGTTCTCTGCCTGTCTTCTGCTGTATGTCTTCTCTCCTGCCTGTCTCTCTGCCTGTCTCCTGCCTGTCTCTCTGCTGTCTCTATGTTCTGCCTTGTCTCTATGTCTGCCTGTTTATGTCTGTCTCTCTGCTGTATCTCTGCCTGCTCCTGTCTGTCTGTCTGTCTGCCTGTCTCTCTGCCTGTCTGTCTCTCTCAGGACGGAGACGGTGGTGGAGAAGATGCTAACCAACCTGGATTGTCCATCTGTCTCTACTCCTTCCTCAAGGTAACAAGATGTGTGTGTGTGTGTGTGTGTGTGTGTGGTGTGTGGTGTGTGTGGTGGTGTGTGGTGTGTGTATAGTGTGTGTGTGTGGTGTGGGTGGGTGGGTGGTGGGTGGGGTGGGTGGGTGGGTGGGTGGGTGGGTGGGTGGTTAGTGCGGGCGCCGGACTAAACGTCTCCATTTTGTACATTTTCTGCGTCATTTATGAGACTGAACGTTGTATCTGCACTCTTCCTGTGTGCTAGGACTTGTGTACCCCTGTAACGAGTAGGTGGGCTGGGGGAGCCCTGTATATGCATGTAAAACAGAGCCATCAGTACACAGGTGGATACAGCGGCGCCAGTAGAAACCGGACGGACTGGGTTGACCTGCAAGTGGGAGTAGGGCCTAAGCGGTACTCTGAAGACGCTCCATAACTATTCAGGGAGAGGACATCGCCCTACTGCTCTGATCGTACGTCCTCCAGAACCGAAGCTCTCCTCTCTACTGCCCCTCTCTTTGACTACCCTCTCTACTCTCTCTCTCTCTCTCTGTCTCTCTGTCTCTCTGTCTCTCTGTCTGTTCTCTGTCTGTCTCTCTCTCTGTCTCTGTCTCTCTGTCTCTGTCTCTCTGTCTCTGTCTCTCTCTCTCTTATACTCTCATAACTTCTACTCTTTTACTCTCTCTCTCTCTCTGTTCGCTCTCCTCGTCTGTCTCGTCTTCTCTGCTCTCTGTCTCTGTCGGTAATGCTTTGTGGGCTTTTTCTTTTAGTTAATTCACTGCCAGACCAAATCCACCAACGGCATGATTATTGTCTCAGGTTAGCTGTATCAACTGGAATGTTTACAACCAGGGTATTTCCTCTCCCAGGTAGCTGGCCATTGTTCAACCAGGGTATTTCCTGTCCCAGGTACGCTGGACATGTTTCAACCATGGTATTTCCTGTCCGCAGGTAGCTGGACCATGTTCAAACCATGGTATTTCTGTTCCCAGCGGTAGCTTGAGACACTGTCTCATCAACCAGGGGTCATTTCCTGTCGCAGGCTTGCTTGCGACATTGTTCATACCATTGGTTATTTCCTGTCCCCAGGATAAGGCTGGAACATTGTTTCTAACTCAGTGGTTATATTCTCCTTGTCCCACCGGTAGCTGAGAACATGGTCTCAACCGTTTTGCGGCCAGGTAGTTGGGAGTATTCCAAAAATAGAACTTATTCCCGTTCCAGGTTAGCTGGACATGTTCAACCAGGAGTGACTTCTCGTCCAGGTCAGTCTGCGAAATGTTCCAACCAGGGTATTCTCCTGTCCCCAGGTAGTCCTGGACATTCCCAGGTATTTCTCGTACTGAATTTCAACATTGGGTAGCTCTCTCCCTGTCCCAGGTAGCTGACATTTTAACCCATCGCGTCATTCTCCTCCTAGCTCCCAGCGGCTAACGCTTGGTAGCATGTTTCAACCCTGGTCCATTCTGCTATGTCCCAGGTAAGCCCTGGACAAGGGTGTTTCAACCTATGGTATTTCCCTGTCCCAGGTAAGCTAGGACATGAATTTTCAATCCAGAATCGACGGTATTTCACTGATTCAAGGTAGCTGGACGAGTCAAAACCAGGTCGCATTTCTGGGCCTTCCGTAGTAGCTGAGTACATCGTGTTTGCAATCAATCCGGTTAACTTTCCTTATCATTGCACAGGACGTGTTGCTGTTCTGATTCTGGCTTTTTCGTGGAAAATCATCAACTTTCTGGCTTTTCTTAAAAGTTTATGTTTTTACTTGCCCAGTTGATGCTGGGATCAGTTAGGGTTCTCATCTGGGTAGACATTGATTGTTGGAGTACGGCACGTCACCCACGGTGAACACCTCATCCGTCGTAGGTTTCGGATCATTGGGTCAGACCTTGATCGGGTTGGTGGCCAGTTAGGACTAAGGTCATACGTACGTCGTGGTGGATAGGAGGTCCATTGGGAGCCTGATGGTTGGTTTTGCAAAGATTAGTGACAAGAGGTCATTCTGTGGTAGATGAGGAAGTCGCTTAGAGTCCTGAGTACCAATCTAACTGGTACGTTTTTAATTAAAATAGAGCGGTTGAACAGGTTTGGCTTAAACTGCACACCTTGTCCACTGCCTCGCCCCCCTTGTGCAAGAACTCTGCTCATCTTATTTTATTTTTACCAGTTTAATACTATACATTGTGGTTGTTTATGTGTTAAATAGCATTAGTTTATGATGTTGGTATAGTCCTTTACGACAATGCTGTGCTTGGAGGGTATTTTGTAACTATAATCGCATCATTACATCATGGAACAAGAAGTATTCTTGAACATCACCACAAAAACCACTCAGGATTCCACTTTCCTGCTTGTTTTTGTTCTGACTGAACATCGTTGGGTTCTATGTTAGTGTGTGTATTATATGTGACGAGATCGTGGTCCTGTTGGCGTTTTACTTAGTCGTGGTGTTGGAATGTGAGAGGGATGTGGTCTGTAGGCTGCGTCTCTATTTAGTTTGTGCTAATTGTGAGGATGTGGTCTGCTGGTTTATTAGTTGAGTATGTTGTTGTATTAGTGTGAGTATGTGATCAGTGGTTCTGTGTCGGTTTATTAGTGTGGTCATGTGAGAGATTAGTGGTCTAGTCTGGTCTTACTCTCAGTGTGAGTATGTGAGGATGTGGTTCCGTGTTCTCTCGTCCGCTCGCCATCATGTAGAATGTGGTCCGGTAATAAGTGAGATATGTTGAGGATGCTGGTCTGTTGGTTTATTACGTGTGAGTATGCTGAGGATGCTGGTCTCGTCCTGGTTTAATTCAAGTCGTGCAGTGATGTGAGGATCGTGGTCTGTTGCTTTAATCTAGTGCGAGTTAATGTGAGGACCGATCGTGGTCTGTTCGGGTCTATTACGTGTGACGCTATGCGTGGTCTGGTTGGATTTTAGTGTGTTCGTCCAATCCCGTGCAGCGACTCGCCGCGTCTGTTGGGTCCTACTCTTAGTGTCGTGTATGAGTGAGGATTGTGGCTCTGTTGGGTTTATTAGTGTGGTGTAGTGTGAGGATGTGGTCTGTTGGTTATTAGTGTGTGGTATGGACGGATTGTCGGTTGTTGGGGCTTTACCTTTATGACTGGCTGCTGTCAATGTGAGCGATGTTGGTCTGTTTGCGTTTTTTAGTGTCGTGTAATTGTGAGGAATCGTCGGTCTCGCTTGGTTTAATCTAGTGTGTGTATGTGAAGGATGATGGTCTGTGTGGGTTTTTTCTGCTTAATGACGTGATAGTTGTTTTACTTACGTGTAGGACTGTGGTCTGCATGACGGTTATTATAGTGGATATGTGCAGATGTGGTCTTGTTGGCCGCTTATTACCGTGTTGTGCAGTATGTGAGGATGTGGTCTGTTGGTATTATTAGTTGGAGTAGTGAGGCTGTGGGTCTGTTGTATGTGAGTTTGACCGGTGTGCGTCTGTGGTTATCGTGTTGACGGATGCCTGACGCCGGTGTGCGTCTGTGTGGCCTCTACCATTCAGCTGGTGAGCGTCATGTGGACGGATGTGCTCTCGTTGCGTTTATTAGCCTGTGACGTATGTACCTTGAGGATTGTTGGGTCATGCTTGGTTCAGATATGTGCTCGCACGCTCTCCCCGTCTGACGCCGGTGTGCTCTAGTCGGTGTTTTGTGGACACTGCTGAGCCGATCGTCTGGTCTGTTTGGGGTTTCACTCTGAGTACTCGCTGGTCGCTCTGGGTTAATTGTCGGGTTGTATGTGAACCGTGTCTGTTGGGCTTTTGTGTGTGTAAGTGCTGAGGATATGTGGTCTGTTGGGTTATTAGTCAGTGCTGTAATTGTGATGAGCATGATGGTCTGTTGGCGCGTTATTAGTGTGTGTAATGTACGAGCCGAGTGGTCTGTTTGGTTTGCTGTGTGTAATGTAAGGATGTGGTTCGTGTTTAGTTTTATATGTGAGGATGTGGTCTCGTTAGGTTTTATTAGTGTGTTAATCGTGAGTAGCTGTGGCTCTGCTTGGTTTTATTAGTGTGTGTCCAATGTCGAGTGATGTGGTCTCCGTGGGCCTTTATTCAGTCGTGCTGGTAATGTGAGTAGATACGCTGGTCTGTCCTGGTTTTTTAGTGTGCTGTACATTGAGGATGTGGTCCTGTTGGGTTCTAGTGTGTGTAATGTGAGGATGCGTGGTCCTGTTGGGTTTATTAGGTGTGATGCTGAGCTATTTCGTTGGTTTTATTGGGTGAATGTGATGTGTCTTGTTGGGTTATTAGTGTGTGTACATGTGAGGATGTGGTCTGTTGGGTTATTAGTGTGTGTAACTGTGAGGATGTGTCCTGCTTGGTTATAGCTCTTAGTGTGTGTAATGTTGAGGATGTGGAATCCTGTTGGGTTTACTTAAGTGTGTGTAATGTGAGGATGTGGTCTGTTGGCAGTTATTAGTGTGTGGTAAATGTGAGGATGTGGGTTCTGTTGGGTTAATTAGTGTGTTCGTATATGTGAGGAATGTGTGTCTGTTGTTTTACTTACGTGTGTCGCGTAATCCTTGTGATATGTGCTGTGGTTAAGTCGGTGAATGTGAGGTACTGTCTTGGGTTATATACATGTGTGTAGTGGGATGAGGGATGTTGGTCTGTTTTGGTGCTGGTTGTAATGTGTGAGTGAATGGGTCTGTTGGGGGTTAAATTAGTCGTGGTGTACTTAGGTGCTTGAGTCCTGCTATGCTAGCTGTGCAGTGTTTGTGGTTATTAGTGTGTGTCAGCTGAAGGATGTGGGTCTGTTTGGGTCTATTAAGTGTGTGTAATGTGAGGAATTGTGGTCTGTTTTGGTTACAATATTCAAGGTGTGGTGTAAGTGAGGATGTGGTCTGTTGGTTTATTAGTGTGTGCTAATGTGAGGAATGTGGCTCTGTTGGTTTATTAGTGTGGTGTAAATGTGAGGATGTGGTTGCTTGGTTTATTAGTGTGTGTAATGTGAAGGTGATGTGGTCTGTCTTGGTTTATTAGTGTGTTGTCTATATGTTGAGGATGTGGTTCTGTTCTTGGTTTTTAGTGTTACCGTGGTGATGTGCTTTAATGTGTAAATGTATAGTGGCTGTTGCTTCTGTGTTTGGGTAGCAAAGACTATTTGTGGTTTTGTGAGAGCGTAAAATACGTTGTGTGAGGAAAGGTCTCTATTCGGTCTCTGAGAAATACAGCAGAACATGTTTTTCCCATGTTTACTGTTGTGACACATATTCCCTGTAGTTATAATGGTCTAATTTGTCCACCTTTAATCATATGGGTTTTCCAAATACACACATGAATCAAAGGTATGTGGAACCTGCCTTCGTCAACATTTCAATTCCAGAAATCATGGCCATCAATATGGAGTTGGTCCACCCTTTGCTGCTATAACAACCTCCACTCTTCTGGAGGCTTTCCACTAGATGTTGGAACATTGCTGCTATAACAGCCTCCACTCTTCTGGGAAGGCTTTCCACTAGATGTTGGAACATTGCTGCGGGGACTTGCACTTGTCGGGCACTAATGTTGGGCGATTAGGCCTGGCTCACAGTCGGCATTCAAATTCATCCAAAAGGTGTTCAATGGGGTTGAGGTCAGGGCTCTGTGCAGGCCAGTCAAGTTCTTCCACACAAACCATTTCCTTATGGACCTTGCTTTGTGCACGGGGGGCATTGTCATGCTGAAACAGGAAAGGGCCTTCCCCAAACTGTTGCCACAAAGTTGGACGCACAGAATCGTCTAGAATGTCATTGTATGCTGTAGCGTTAAGATTTCCCTTCACTGGAACTAAGGGGCCTGAACCATGAAAAACAGCCCCAGACCATTATTCCTCCTCCACCAAACTTTACAGTTGGCACTATGGATTTGGGCAGGTAGTGTTCTCCTGGCATCTGCCAAACCCAGATTAGTCTGTTGGACTGCCAGATGGTGAAGCGTGATTCATCACTCCAGAGAACACGTTTCCACTGCTCCAGAGTCCAATGGCGGCGAGCTTCACACCACTCCATCCGACGCTTGGCATTGCGCATGGTGATGTTTGGCTTGTGTGCTGCTGCCTGACCATGGAAACCCATTCCAACTAATAGTTATGCTGACGTTGCTTCCAGAGGCATTTTGGAACTGAGTAGTGAGTGTTACAACCGAGGACAGATGATTTTTACGCMCTTCAGCACTCGGCGGTCCCGTTCTGTAAGCTTGTGTGGCCTACCACTTCGCGGCTGAGCCGTTGTTGCTCCTAGACMTTTCCACWTCACAATAACAACACTTACAGTTGACCGGGGCAGATCTAGCGGGGCAGACATTTGATGAACTGACTTGTTGGAAAGGTGGCATCCTATGACGTTGAAAGTCACTGAGCTCTTCAGTAAGGCCATTCTACTGCCAATGTTTGTCTATGGAGATTGCATGGTTGTGTGCCCGACTTTATCCACCTGTCAGCAAAGGGTGTGGCTGAAATAGCCAAATCCACTCATTTGAAGGGGTGTCCACATACTTTTGGCCATGTAGTGTATCAGGGAAGCAGCCACTCTCCAAAACCAGGTTGAATAGTTTGAATAAGGCGTCCTGCAGCTCAGGAGGTCTGTATTTATTTAATTATTTTATTTATTATTTATTATTATTATTATTTATTATTATTATTTATTTTATTATTATAATTTTATTTATTTATTTAGGACACAGGCCTTTCCAGCTTTAAGGCTTTGTATTTTCTTCCAAAGTTCAGCCTCAGTCATTTGTTAGTCAGTTGGGTTCTGGGTGTTTTTAATTGTGTTTTCTACGGAGCTGAGTTTTCCTGCATATTGTTTTGGTTTACAAGTAAGGTCGTGTGATGGTATTATTCTATAGAGACTTTTAAAAGTGATCTTTCCGAATGTTGTCATTCTGAAAGGACTAAGTCGTTCCTCTGTTTTCCCATTTAGACCACCCCACTTCTCCCACAACTGGTTTCCAACAATGGAGTCTTCCCCCTCTACCTCTCTTTCTCTCCCCCCTACCTCTCTTTCTCTCTCCCCCTCTACCTCTCTTTTCTCTCCCCCCTACCTCTCTTTGCTCTCCCCCCTTAACCTTCTTCTCTCTCTACTCTCTTCTCCCCCTACCTCTCTTTCTCCCTCCCTCTTCCTACATTTTTCTCCCCCACCTAACTTCCTCCCCCTACCTCCTTTCTCTCCCCTCTACCTCTCTTTCTCTCTCTCTACTCAATTCAATTCAATAGGGCTTTATACTGACTGGGGAAAACATATGTGTTAAACAGTTGCCAAAGATTAGTGAAATAGATAATAAATAAAAGTGAAATAAACAATAAAATATTTAATTAGTAAATAATTACACTCCAGCAAATGTTCCCAAAGAATTTTCAACATGTATATTAGTGTAAATATACAGTTGTAACACGTGCAATAGTTAAAGTAACACAAAGGGGAAATAAATTAACATAAGATATGGGTTGTATTTACAGATGAGTGTTTGTTCATTCACTGGTTGCCCTTTTCTGTAGCAACTCACAATCTTGCTGCTGTGATTCACACACGTGGTATTTCACCAGTAATATGGGAGTTATCAAAATGGTTGTTTGTTGTTTTAGTTTCTTGTGGATCTGTGTGAGTCTGACTGGGAAATTCATGTGTCTCTAATAGTCATTTACAATTGGGCAGGAGGTTAGGAAGTGCAGCCTCAGTTACCACTCATTTGTGGGCAGTGTGCACTGCCTGTCTTCTCTTGGAGAGCCATTGTCTGTCCACCGCGCGTGGCCTTTTCTCAATAGCAAGGCTATGCTCACTGAGTCTGGTACATAGTTCAAAAGCTTTTCTTAATTTTGGGTCGCAGTCACAGTTGGTCAGGTTATTCTGACACTGTGTACTCTCTGTTTAGGGCCAAATAGCATTCTAGTTTGCTCAGTTTTTTTGTAAATTCTTTCCAATGTGTCAAGTAATTATATTTTTGTACGAGTCTGCTGTTAATGATAATGCAGAGGATTTTCCCAAGGTTGTTGTTGACGCATATCCCACGGTAGTTATTGGGGTCAAATTTGTCTCCAATTTTGTGTATTGGGGTGATCAGTCCTTTGTTCCAAATATTGGGGAAGATGCCAGAGCTGAGGATGATGTTAAAGAGTTTAAGTATAACCAATTGGAATTTGTGGTCTGTGTAGTTTATCATTTCATTGAGGATACCATCATCACCACAGGCCTCTCTCTCTCTCTTTCTCTTTCCTCTCTCCACTCTTCCCCTCTTTCTCCTCTCTCTCCTCTTCCACTCTCTCTCTTTCCTCCCTCTCTACTCTCTCTCTCTCTACTCTTCCTCTCTCTTTCTCTCTCTCTCTTTCCTCTCTCTCCTCTCTCCTCTCTACTCTCTCTCTCTACTCTTCCTCTCTACTTTCTCTCTCTCGCTTCTCTCTCCTTTGTTTCTCTCTCTCCCTCTTCTCTACTCTCTCTCTCTCTTTCTACTCTTCCTCACTTCTTCCAACTCTTTACTACCCTGCTGTATGATATCAAGATTCTGAGCCTACCTTAGTTTCCTTGGTTTGTGTGTTGACATCGTCGTCCCCCTCTCTCCTCTGGTCAGACCCTGACGGTGATGGTGAAGAGTGGTGTGGAGGTGCAGCCGTGTCCGGTCAAGGTGTTGGACACCGACACCATCACACAGGTCAAAGACAAGATCCTAGACCAGATCTATAAAGGAGCTCCCTTCTCACAGAGACCTGCTGCAGACTCACTAGACCTGGGTAAGGAATATAGGCCTGGGTAAGGAATAGAGGCCTGGGTAAGGAACAGAGTCCTGGGTAAGGAACATAGAGGCCTGGTAAGGAATAGAGGCCTAGGTAAGGAATAGAGGCCTGGTAAGGAATAGAGGCCTGGGAAAGAACAGAGACCTACTGCAGACTCACTAGACCTGGTAAGGAACAGAAGACCTGGGTAAGGAACAGAGAATTACTTATCATTTGCCCTCATGTGGACTCAATGAATAAAAATAGCCAAACTTAGAAAAATCTATTTTTGACCCTCTACTAATGAATGTTGATGTTTGAACACATAACACACCAGTGCAGTGGTTCCCCAGAACCACTGTAAGAATAATAGAACCCATTTTATCTGTAAATCACCTTTCGTTCGACGTTTTGCAGCCCAAAGTGAAAACAGATATTTTATTTGAAACCACACTCAGGTAATAGTAAATTACCTGGAGACCTGACATGTGTTAGCTAACACCTGAACCGGGGTTCAACCCAGTCTTTGTAGCATTCAGACGACCATGGGTTCAACCCAGTCTTGTAGCATTTCAGACGACATGGTTCAACCCAGTCTTGTAGCATTCAGACAACATGGGTTCAACCCAGTCTTGTAGAATTTCAGACAACATGGGTTCAACCCAGTCTTGTAGCATTCAGACAACATGGGTTCAACCCAGTCTTGTAGCATTCAGACGACATGGTTCAAACCCAGTCTTGTAGCATGCAGACAACATGGGTTCAACCCAGTCTTGTAGCATGCAGACAAACATGGGTTCAACCCAGTCTTGTAGCATGCAGACAACATATATGATTTGTCTCGTCAGAATGGCGATCGGGACAGGCGGGTCACCTTGACACTGTCAGACGATGACGTCACAGCGATCGTCCAGGGGCGCTGGAAGAAACTCAACACTCTGCAGCACTACAAGGTCCAAAACACACCCACAACCAAACCCAAACACACACACACACACACACACACACACACACACACACACACACACACACACACACACATCCACACCACACAGATACCACTACTACAACGCAACCACTACACACAGAGATCAGAGTGCTGGTTCAGCAGAGAGTGTCAGAGTAGTGTGGTGTCGAGTAGGGTCAGTGTCAGAGTGGTGTTCAGTAGGAGTGCAGATGGTGTTCAGTAGGAGTGCTAGAGTGGTGTTCAGTAGGAGTGCAGAGTGGATGTTCAGTAGAGTGCAGAGTGGTGTTCAGTAGGAGTGCAGAGTAGTGTTCAGTAGAGTGCAGAGTGGTGTTCAGTAGGAGTGCAGATGTGGTTCAGTAGGAGTGCAGAGTGGTGTTCATAGAGTGCAAGTGGTGCGAGATCGAGTGTTCAGTAGGAGTGCAGAGTGGTGTTCATAGGAGTGCAGAGTGGCGTTCAGTAGGCAGAAGTGGCGTTCAGTAGTAGTGCAGAGTGGTGTTCAGTAGGAGTGCAGATGGTGTTCAGTAGGATGCAGAGTTGGTGTGCAGTAGGAGTGCAGAGTGGTGTTCAGTAGAGTGCAGAGTGTGTGTTCAGTAGGAGTGCAGAGTGGTGCAGTAGAGTGCAAGTGTGTGTTCAGTAGGAGTGCAGAGTGCTGTTCAGTAGGAGTGCAGGCAGAGTGGTGTTCAGTAGGATGCGATAGTGGCGTTCAGTCAGAAGTGCGAGTGGCGTTCAGTAGGAGTGCGGAGTGGCGTTCAGTAGGAGTGCGAGTGGCGTTCAGTAGAGTGCAGAGTGGCGTTCAGTAGGAGTGCGGAGTGGCGTTCAGTAGGGGTGCGGAGTGCGTCGTAGGTGCGATGGCGTTCAGTAGGGGGCGGCATGGCGTTCAGTAGGGGTGCGGAGTGGCGTTCAGTAGGAGTGCGGAGTGGCGTCAGTAGGGCGGAGTGGCGTTCATGTAGGTGCGAGTGGCGTTTCAGTAGGAGTGCGGAGTGGCGTTCAGTAGGGTGTGCGGCAGTGGCGTTCAGTAGGGGTGCGGAGTGGCGTTCAGTAGGCGTGCGAGTGGCGTTCAGTAGGGTGCGAGTGGCGTTCAGTAGGGGGCGGAGTGGCGTTCAGTAGGTGCGGAGTGCGTTCAGTAGTGCGAGTGGCGTTCAGTAGGGGTGCGGAGTGGCGTTCAGTAGGTGCGGGGTGGCGTTCAGTAGGGGTGCGGAAAGTGGCGTTCAGTAGGGCGGAGTGGCGTTCAGTAGGGTGCGGAGTGGCGTTCAGTAGGTTGCGGAGGGCGTCCGTAGGGGTGCGGAGTGCGTTCAGTAGGGTCGGAGCGGCGTTCAGTAGGAGTGCGGAGCGGCGTTCAGTAGGAGTGCGGAGCGGCGTTCATAGGAGTGCGAGCGCTTCAGTAGAGTTGCGGAGCGCGTTCAGTAGGAGTGGCGGAGCGGCGTTCAAGTAGGAGTGCGGAGCGGCGTTCAGTAGGAGTGCGGAGCGGCGTTCAGTAGGCACCAAAACAGGAAACGACTGGAAGGTGTAGAGTCTTGTCCAATCAGAAACACTAACCGTTGTGCTGGTGTGCCCCACTGAACACGGCTTGGATGTTGATAGCTGTTGTGTTTTCTCTCCTCAGGTGCCAGACGGAGCTACAGTGGCTCTGATCCCCAGATCAGCTGCTTGCATGGGGAACACCAGGTCTACCAGACTGGAGAGAGTAAATACTGTCATACTATAGAGCCTGTTATACTATATAGCCTGTTTAATACTATATAACCTGTTATAATACTATATAACCTGTTATAATACTGTAGAACCTGTTGTACTATATATAGCCTGTTTACTACTATAAGCCTGTTATACTACTATAGAGCCTGTTATACTACTATAAAGCCTGTATTATACTACTATAAACCTTTATACTACTATATAACCTGTTTACACTGTAAACCTGTTATACTACTATATAACCTGTTATACTACTATATACCTTTATACTACTAATAAACACTGTTATACTACTATATAACCTGTTATACTACTATATATAACCTGTTTAACTACTATATAAACCTGTTATACTACTATATAACCTGTTATACTACTATATAACCTGTATATTACTATATAGCCTGTTATACTACTATATAACCTGTTATATTACTATATAGCCTGTTATACTACTATATAACCTGTTATACTACTATATAACCTGTTATACTACTATATAACCTGTTATACTTACTATATAACCTGTTATATACTAGTATAGCCTGTATACTACTAATAAACACTGTTATATACTATATAGCCTGTTATACTACTATATAACCTGTATACTACTAATAAACCTGTATATACTACTTACCGTTATACTACTATATAACCTGTTATATTACTATTAACCTGTTATACTTACTTATAACCTGTTATATTACTATATAGCCTGTTAACTACTATATAACCTGTTATACTACTATATGTAACCTGTTATACTACTATATTAATACATGTTTATACTACTATATAACCTGTTATAACTATATAACTGTTATACTACATATATAACCTGTTATTACTTACTATATAATACCTGTTATACTACTATATAACCTGTTATATGACTATATAACCTGTTATACTACTATATAACCTGTTATACTGACTATATAAACTTTTATACTACTATATAACCTGTTATACTACTATTATAACTGTTATACTACTATATAACCTGTTTTACTACTATAGAGCCTTTTATAACTACTATTATAACCTTATACTACTATATAACCTGTATACTACTATAACCTGTTTATACTACTATATAACCTGTATATACTACTATATAACTGTTATACTACCATAAATATAACTGTTTTATAACTATTAACCTGTTATACTACTATATAACATGTTATACTACATATTAACCTGTTATACTACTGTAGAGCCTGTTATACTTACTATAGCCTGTTATACTACTATAGAAGCCTGTTATACTACTATAAAGAGCCTGTTATAAATGTATACTACTATATAACCTGTTATACTACTATATAACCTGTTATTATTACTATATAACCTGTGATACTACTATATAACCTGTTATACTACTATATAACATGTTATACTACTATTATAACATGTTATACTACTATATAACATGTTATACTACTATATAACCTGTTTAATACTACATAACCCTATACGTATTATCAAAGAGATGTACTACTATATAACCTGTTTAGTACTACATAACCATATACATATATCAAGGAGATGTACTACTATAGTGTAAGGAATATGTTTCCCCCTGTCCAGAATGGCACCCTATTCCCCTTGGTAGGACACTAGTTTTAGGGAATACGTTGCCATTTCAGTTTAAGTGTGACCTGGAAGTGTGTCCCTCTGTGCGCTCCGTAGAGACACCCATGTTGGAGGGGGAGGGGGAAAGGGGCTGAGGCTGTGCACCTGGTGAAGTCCAGCGAGGACCCAGAGATCCCCAAACACAGGAAGAGCAGCATGAGAGAGAGGGAAGAGCCAAGCCATACCAGAATATACCTGACACGACTACTCTATGAAGTACGTACACACCACAACCAAGCCACACACACACACACACACACACACACAACACACACACACACACACACACACACACACCACACACAAACACACACACACACAGAGGAACAGACCAAGGCCATACCAGAGATATACCTGACACACTACTATCTATGAAGGACGTACACACCACACACACACAACACACACACACCACCACACACACACACACCACACACACACACACACACACACACACACAGAGGGAACAGACCAAGGCCATACCAGAGATATACCTGACACAACTACTATCTATGAAGGCACGTACACACACACACACATACACACACACACACACACACACACACACACACACACACACACACACACACACACACACACACAGAGGGAAACAGACCAAGGCCATACCAGAGATATTACCTGACACGACTACTATCTATGAAGGTACGTACACACACACACACACACACACACACACACCACACACACACACACACACACACACACACACACACCACACACACACACACACACACACACACACACACAACACACACACAGATGGAACAGACCAAGGCCATACCAGAGATATACCTGACACAACTACTATCTATGAAGGCACGTACACCACACACACACATACACACACAACACACACACACACACACACACACACCACAGAGGAACAGACCAAGGCCATACCAGAGATATACCTGACACAAAACTACTATCTATGAAGGTACGTACACACACCACACACACACACACCACACACACACACACACACACACACACACAGACACACACACCACACACACAGAGGGAACATACCAAGGCCAGAGTTACATACTGTTGTAATGTAGATGTAGGTGTTATATCAGTTTTGTGATATATGTATCTAGCAGGTACAGTATATATACCTAGTCTGTGTGTCTAGAGGATGTTGTCTCTCTCCTCTCCAGGTACGCTGCAGAAGTTTGTAGACGATGTGTTTCGTAGCCATTCTCAACACCAAGCGTCTCCTCCCATCGCTGTTCGTTTCTTCTTTGACTTCCTGGATGACATGGCGGAAAAACCGGCATCGACGACCCGAGACCGTACACATCTGGAAGACGAACAGGTCAGTCCTGATTTGATGTTGTTTGTTCTTCAAGAGGACCAACAGGTCAGTCCTGATTGTTGTTGTGTTCTTCAAGAGGACCAGCAGGTCAGTCCTGATTGATGTTGTTTGTTCTTCAAGAGGACCAGCAGTCAGTCCTGATTTGATGTTTGTTGTTCTTCAAGAGGACCAGCAGGTCAGTTCTGATTTGTTGTTGTTTGTTCTTCAAGAGACCAGCAGGTCAGTCCTGATTTGATGTTGTTGTTCTTTCAAGAGGAACAGCAGGTCAGTCCTGATTTGTTGTTTTTGTTCTTCAAGAGACCAGCAGGTCAGTTCTGATTTGATGTTTGTTGTTCTTCAAGAGACCAGCAGGTCAGTCAGTCACTGGGTCCTGGTTTGTTGTTCTGTAAAGTTTAAGGTGCCTTGTAAAAGTATTCACCCCTTGGCGTTTTTTCCTATTTTGTTGTATTACAACCTGATAATTAAATTGATTTTTATTTGGATTTCATGTAATGACAAACACAAATGATCCAAATTGGTGAAGGAAATGAAAAAAATCACTTGTTTAAAAAAATGCTAAAAAATTAAAAAAAGAAAAGTGGTGGTGCATATGTATTCACCCCCTATACATGAAGCCCCTAAATAAGATCTGGTGCAACCAATTACCTTCAGAAGTCACATAATTAGTTAGATTGCACACAGGTGAACTTTATTTAAGTGTCACATGATCTCAGTATATATAAACCTGTTCTGAAAGGCCCCAGAGTCTGCAACACCACCAAGCAAGAGACACCATGAAGACCAAGGAGCTCTCCAAACAGGTGAGGGACAAAGTTGTGGAGAAGTACAGATCAGGGTTGGGTTATAAAATAAAATATTAGAAACATCTCACAGAGCACCATTAAATCCATTATTTAAAAAATTGAAAGAATTTGGCATCACAACAAACCTGCCAAGAGAGGGCCGCCCACCAAAAACTCATGGACCAGGCAAGGAGGGCATTAATCAGAGAGGTAACAAAGAGACCAAAGATAACCCTGAAGGAGCTGCAAAACTTCACAGCGGAGACTGGAGTATCTGTCCATAGGACCACTTTAAGCCGCACACTCTACAGAGCTGGGCTTTACGGAAGAGTCGCCAGAAAAAAGCCATTGCTTAAAGAAAAAATAAGCAAACACGTTTGGTGTTCGCCAAAAGGCATGTGCGAGACTCTCCAAACATATGGAAGAAGGTACTCTGGTCAGATGAGACTAAAATTGTGCTTTTTGGCCATCAAGGAAAACGCTATGTCTGGCGCAAACCCAACACCTCTCACAACCCAGAGAACACCAAGCATGGTGGTGGCAGCATCATGCTGTGGGGATGTTTTTCATCGGCAGGGACTGGGCAACTGGTCAGAATTGAAGGAATGATGGATGGCACTAAATACATGGAAATTCTTGAGGGAAACAGTTTGTCTTCCAGAGATTTGAGACTGGGACGGAGGTTCACCTTCCAGCAGGACAATGACTCTAAGCATACTGCTAAAGCAACACTCGAGTCGTTTAAGGGGAAACATTTAAATGTCTTGGAATGGCCTAGTCGAAGCCCAGACCTCAAACCAATTGAGAATCTGTGGTATGACTTAAAGATTGCTGTACACCAGCGGAACCCATCCAACTTGAAGGAGCTGGAGCAGTTTTTCCTTGAAGAATGGGCAAAAATCCCAGTGGCTAGATGTGCCAAGCTTATAGAGACATACCCCAAGAGACTTGCAGCTGTAATTGCTGCATAAGGTGGCTCTACAAAGTATTGATTTTGGGGAGGTGAATAGTTATGCACGTTCAAGTTTTCTGTTTTTTTGTCTTATTTCTTGTTTGTTTCACAATAAAAAATATTTAGCATCTTCAAATTGGTAGGCATGTTGTGTATATCAAATGATACAAACCCCCGAAAAATAAATTTTAATTCCAGGTTGTAAGGCAACAAAATAGGAAAAATGCCAAGGGGGGTGAATACTTTCACAAGCCACTGTAAATACCTTTTTAAAAGAAGCAGCTTTTGGTAAGATGCTGTCTAACAGAACATATAACTTAATAAAATTAAAGTCTTCTCTCTTCTATTATAAAACTTCACTGCAAAGAGAGAAGAGTGTGAGACTTTCAATGGTCGTTTCTGAGATCGACTGCATTGCAATCACTGACTGAGCAGACTGACTGAGCAGACTGACTGAGCAGACTGACTGAGCAGACTGACTGAGCAGACTGACTGAGCAGACTGACTGAGCAGACAGACTGAGCAGACAGACTGAGCAGACAGACTGAGCAGACAGACTGAGCAGACAGACTGAGCAGACTGACCGAGCAGACAGACTGACCGAGCAAGGACAGAACTGACCGAGCAGACAGACTGACCTTGAGCAGACAGACTGACCGAGCAGACAGACTGACCGAGAAGCAGACTGACTGACGAGCAGACTGACTGACCGATGACAGACTGACTGACCGAGCAGACTGACTGACCGAGCAGACTGACCGACGAGCAAGCACTGACCGATCCGAGCAGACTGACCGACCGCAGCAGACTGACCGAGCAGACTGACCGAGCAGACTGACTGATCACCTTGCGTCCTGAATAACTCCTGGTTGTTATTATTCCGTCTTTCTGTCGGCGATCAGCAACTTAAACATGTGACATTCTTGAACACGGTCATTGTATTTTCTTCCGTAAAGAAATACTTTTCCCTGGATAACCACCTCTCTCTCCCTCCCTTCCTCCATGCCTGCCTCTGAGGTTCTGGGTCAACATCCTGAAGAACCCTCAGTTTGTGTTTGACGTCCAGGTGACGGATAGCGTGGACGCTGTCCTCTCTGTCATCGCTCAGACGTTCATCGACTCCTGCACCACCTCCGAACACAAAGTCGGACGGGTCAGTCATTTTTTTTTGTTGAAATAGTATTTTTATAGAAATGTCACAATATTCTCCCATATTAAGAGAGAACAAAGAAACAAAGAAACAAAACAAAAAAAGACAGAAATTAAACACAAAAGCTCAGTTTAAAAAAGGAATTGGGTCCAACACATGGAACGTACAGTGTAATCCTGAGACAAGTAAACAACCACCATTCTAAGTAAATCCTTGCAGCAGAATAGCTGATAAATCAGGTTCTAGGTGATTTTAAATAAGGTTCCCACACTTTGTAGAGCTGATCTGTTTTAGAATGTAATGTACATGTCAGATATTCTAATGGAACCCGTTCAAATAGTATCTTATGCCAATCCTTTATAGAAGGGACCTTGTCATTAATCCACAGCGTAGCGGTCTAAGGCACTGCATCTCAGTGCAAGAGGTGTCACTACAGTACCTGGTTTGAATCCAGGCTGTATCACATCCGGCCGTGATTGAGGGTCCCAAGTGGTGGCGCACAATTGCCCCAGCCGGTTTGGCCGGGGTAGGCCGTCATTGTAAATAAGAATTAGTTCTTATCTGACTTGCCTAGTAAAAAAAAAAAACATTTTAAAATTAAATTTAAAAAATATGATTTTTTTCCCCTCGCTGCATAGGTTAGGATGTTGTAAAGCCTCCTCTTATCCACAGAAGTAACATGTCTAATAGGGAGACCTAACAGGTAAAGAGACTGGCTCCAATTCTTGGTCGACCCCCTAGAATTTGTTCAATTTCTTGCAGAACAACAGACCAGTATCTTTGTATTTTGGTACATGACAATAAACAACGTGTTACTGTGTCAGTTTTACATTTAAGACACTGAGGAGAAGAGGAAGAGGGACTGAAAACATGTCTGTGATTTGGYGATATATGCTGTGTATTAATCTGAACTGGATTGCTCTAGTACGATTACAGATAGATATTGGTTTAGCATATCTCCAAATGTCCTCACACATCTCCTCGTCAATAGTAACAGACAATTCTTTCTCCCACACTGGTTTCCACCCTCTGTGTGTCGACGGTAGAAAAGGACCTGAAAGCATCATAAATACATTTACAGACATGTTCCTTTGTGAGGGAAAAATTAAAATTAAATGACAGATACATCAGGGTTGCCAATCAAGCTGGTACTCTTTAAAATATAATGTCTTACTTGTCGGAAGCGGAAAAAGTCCTGCTTCGATATTTATCAACCATCTGCTCAAATGACAATAAAATCTTATCAACGAATAACGAATAAATCATTTAGTCTGCCTATGCCAAATGTTAAAGCCAGCTTCCAGCAATCCTGGTCCAAAATGTGGGTTTTTAAGAATTGTGGTAAAGAGCAGAGGTTAGTTTGGACCTTGGGTCAGTCATTCTATAAAATACATAAAACACAATCCGCTTGTATTTGTTTATTTATTTAAATMAATTTATTATTTAGAGAGACTATTTTCTAAATATAGTAGAGGGAATCAGTAATCATTGATTGCGGTCAGGAGATCTCGTAGTTCCTCATCATTTCTGTTCAGAGTGGATAACGCCGAGGAGCAGGAGACTTTGTGTCGTTAGTGTGACGATGATGATGATGATGATGATGATGGTCGTTTTTGTTTTTGACAAACATAATCTGTCTAACGTCTTGATTTTGATTTCCTGCCAACAGGACTCTCCGGTGAACAAGCTGCTCTACGCCAGAGAGATCCCCAGATACAAACAGCTGGTTGAGAGGTGAGACAGACAGACATTCTAATAATCAGTCGAATAACAGGGAACTCTGTATTCCAGGCATTATTATAATTCTTAATACAGGAGCTATTGGAGCTGGTTATTGGAATGGTTCTCTCGGAGCCGGTTTATTGGAGCTGGGTTATTGGAGCTGGTTATGGTGACTCATTGGAGCTGGTATGACTGTGTGTGAGGGTTATCGGCTTAATTGGAGCTGGTTATTCCTGGTTAGGCTGGGTATTGAGGCTACTCTGGAGCTGGTTATGGGCTGAGGGTTATTGAGAGGCTGGGTTACTCTGGAGCTGGTTATTGGAGCTGGTTATGGACTGGTGTTATTGGAGCTGGTTCCATATTGGAGCTTGTTATTGGAGCTGGTTATTGGAGCGGTTATTGGAGCTGGGTAATTGGAGCTGGTTATTGGAGCTGGTTATTGGAGCTGGGTTATTGGAGTGGGTTCATTAGGAGCTGGTTTTGGAGCTTGGGTTAATTGGGCTGGGTATTGAGGTGTTAATTGGAGCTGGTGTATTGGGAGCTGGTTTATTGGGAGATAGGTTATTGAGCTGGTTTATTGGAGTGGTTATTGGAGTGGGTTATTGGAGGCTGGTTATTGGAGCTGGTATTGGAGCTGGTTATTTGCAGGCTGGTTATTGGAGT
>NW_019943173.1:332275-337689 GCF_002910315.2 Salvelinus sp. IW2-2015
GTGGTTGTTGTCCAGGATATTAATAAGTGGGATTGTTCCAGGTATTACAGTGTGTTCTGTGGTATTGTTCCAGGTATTATAGTGGTATTGTTGTCCAGGTATCTAATAGGGTTGTTGTTCAGTATTATAGTGGGTATTGTCCGCTATTACGTGGGCTATTGGTTCGGTGTGCTACATGGTATTGTTTCCATTCATATAAGTGGGTTTGTTCCAGTATTTATAGTGGGTATTGTCCAGGTATTATAGTGTGCTATTTTCCAGGTATATACGTGGTTATGTCCAGGTTATATAGTGGATTGTTCCAGGTTATAGTGGTATTGTTCCAGCGTATTAAACACGTGGGTATTTTTTTCCAGGTATTATAGTGGGTATGTGTTCCAGGTATTATAGTGGGTATTTGTTCCAGGATCTATAGTGGTTTGTTTCCCATAGGTATTACAGGTGTATTTCCACTGTATTATAGTGGGTTTTTCCAGTATTACAGTGGGTGTTATCAGGTATTACAGTTGTTATTTTCCAGGTTTATAGTGGGTATTGTTCCAGTTTTACAGTGTTGTCCAGTATGATAGTGGTATTGTTCCAGGATTATAGTGGTATGTTCCAGGTCATTCACAGTGGTATTGTTCAGTATTATAGTGGTATTGTTCCAGGTTATTACAGTGTTCTGTGGAGTATTGTTCCAGTATACAGGTGGGTATGTCCAGTATTACAGTTGGATATTGCTTCCAGGTATTAGTGGTATTGTTCCCAGTTATTATAGGGTAATTGTCCAGGTATTAACAGTGGGTATCTGTTCCAGTAATTTATAGTGGGATTTGTTCCAGGTGATTATAGTGTATGGTTCCAGGTATATCAGGAGTATTGTCCAGCAATTACAGTGATGATCTTTCAGATATTATGCAGTGGTAATTTGTTCACAGTATTTAGGGTATTCATTCCAGCGTATCTACAGGGTATTGTTCCAGATTTAAGTGGGTATTGTTCACAGTATTAACAAGTGGGTATTAGCTTCCAGGTTATACAGTGGTATTTGTTCCAGTTATTACAATGGATATTGCTCCAGGGTATTATGAGTGGTCATTGTTCCAGGGTATTATGTGGGGTATTCTCCAGTATTACAGTGAGTATTTTCTCTAGGCTTATTATTAGTGGGATAATTGATTCCAGATCATTATAGTGGGTTTGTTCCAGTTTATATGTGTATTACCTTTCCAGTATATACAGGTGGTGTTTCCAGCGTATTATAGTGAGTATTGTCCAGGTATTATAGGAGGTGAATGTTACCATGTATTATAGTGGGTATTGTTCCAGTATTATAGTGGTATTGTTCCAGGTATATATAGTGGTATTGCTTCCAGGTAGTATATATGTATTGTTCCTAGTTATTATAGGATTGTTTCCAGGATATTATCGTGAGGTATTGTTTACCAGCGTATATACAAGTGAGGTCATCTGTTTCACGGTCATAATATAGTGGGCTATTGTTCCAGTATATAGGGGTATTGTTCCAGTATCTTTAAGTTGGGTATGTCCACTATATAGTGTATGTGTTCCAGTATAATAGGGTATTGTTTCCCAGGTTATTATAGTGATGAGGCACGGGTATGTTCAGGGGTAATTCCGAGATCTAGTGTGTTTAGATTATAGGTATGTTTATCAGTTTGTAGATTATTATGTTGTTCCGAATAGGTGTCCAGCGATAGTGGTATTCAGAGATGGGTATTGTTCCAGGTATTACAGTGGTATCTGTTCCCAGGTATTACAGGGTATTGTTCCAGGTACTATACGTGGGTATTGTTCCAGGTTTTACAGTGGTGTTGTTCCAGGAATATTACTTGTTGTCCTGTTATCTCAGCGGTACATTCCATAGGATTCCAAGTATTATAGTGGTTGATTAGTTCAGGTTTATAGTGGTATGTCCAGTATTTCGACAGGGGTATTGTTTCTCAGTATTACATGTGGATTGTCCAGCGTATGTAGTGTGCAATTGTCTCCAGTATTATAGTGTGATTGTTCCACGGTAGTTATATCGGTATTGTTCCAGGTATAGTTGCTACTAGTATGCTAATAGGGTGTTCTGGAGTTTACTTGTTACTGCACGGATTATTGATAGTGCGGTAGTTGTTCCCAGGTTTATAGTGGGATTGTTTCCAGTATTATGTGGGATGTTCCATGGTATGAAGTGCGGTATTCGTTCCTTAGTGTGGCATTTTTGTTTGGGTCTATTCGTTCCAGGTATTATAGTGGTTTGTTCCACGCTATTATAGGGTATCTGTGCCACGTATTATAGTGGATTGTTCCAGTATCAAGTGTGTCCTATTATAGTGGTTGTTTCCACAGGGTCATTCTTAATGTGGTATTGTTCCATGGTATTTATAGTGCGGTATTGTTCCAGGTATTTAAGTGGTATTGTTCCGCTTTACTAGTGGTATTGTTCCAGGTAGTTATAGCGCTGTATTGTTCCACTATTATAGTGGGTATTGTTCCAGATTATAGTGGGTATTTGTCCAGGTATTATTAGTGGGTAATTGTTCCGATTATATTGATCAGTTAGCGTTATTGTGTCCAGTATTATATGGGTATTCTGCGTTCAGGTATTATACTGGGTTATTGTTCCAGTACTTACCAGCTGTGTTCTGTGGTGTCTGTTCCAGGTATTCACAGTGACACACCACGGTGCAGCTCTGGCTGCGTTACCAAGAGATGAAACTGCTAAACTCACAGGCTGTCTGGGTGAGTGGGATTTAAACCCTCCTCCTCGTCCCTTCACTCCTCTCCCCCTCCTCTCCACCTCCCCTCCCCTCCTCCCTTTCTCTCTCCTCCCTCCTCCCATCCTTCTCCCCTCTCTACCCTCCTCCTTTCTCCTCTCCTCCTCCCCTCTCCTCCTTTTCTCCTCCCCTCTTCCCCTCCCATCTCTCTCTCCCTCTCTTCCCTCTCTCCCATCCTCTCTCTCCCCTCCTCCTCCCATCTCCCCTCCTCCCACCCTCTCCCCTCTCTACCCTCCTCCTTTCTCCTCCCCTCTCCCATCTCTCCTCTCCCGCCTCCTCCCATCTCCCCCCTCCCCACCCTCTCCCCTCTCTACCCTCCTCCTCTCTCCCCCTCCTCCTTTCTCCTCCCCTCTTCCCCTCTCATCCTCTCCCTCTCTTCCCCTCCTCCATCTCCCTCCTCCCTATTCCTCCTTCTCTGCCCCTCTCCTCCCATCTCCCCACCTCTCCCCCTTTCTCCTCCCCTCTCTCCTCCTCCTTTTCCTCCCCTCTCTCCTCCTCCTTTCTCCTCTCCTCTCTCCCCCTCTCCCCCTCCTCCCATCCTCTCTCCCCCTCCCCCCTCTCCTCTCCCCTCTCCCCATCCTTCTCCTCCCTCCTCCTTTCTCCTCCCCTCTCCCTCCTCTCCTTTCCCCTCTCTCCTCTCTCTCCCTCTCCCATTCCTCCCCCTCCCTCCCCATCCTTCCCCTCTCTACCTCTCATCCTTCTCCTCCTCCTCCTCTCCCTCCCTCATCCTCTCCTTCCCCTCCCTCCTCCCTCTCCTCCTCCCTCTCCTCTCTCCCTACCTCCCCTCCTCTCCTCTCTCTCCTCTCCTCTTCCTTCTCCCCTCCTCCCCTCCTCTCCTCCCCTCCTCTCCTCCTCCTCCTCTCCTCCCCATCCTCTCCCCTCCCTCCTCCCCATCTCTCTCCTCCATCTCTCCCTCCTCCCCATTCCTCTCCCTCCTCTCCCCTCCTCCCTCTCCTCTCCTCCTCTCCTCTACTCAGAATTATTCTGGAGTCATGTTGTTGTAATGTACGTACCGGGACATAACCAGTAAGATATTAACATTGATGTTTCCATGTCTGACTTTCCAGAGTTTTGATCAGACATGAACAGTCTGGTGGCTCTGCTGTAGTTGTATAAGTACCATCAACAAATACACGACCAGGTGATACACAACTAATTACACAACACACACACACACACACACCACACACAACACACACACACACACACACAACACACACACACACACACACCACAATCTATATATATACATCACAACTATATATGACACACACACTATCATAGCACACAACCAACAACCAACACTATCATGCACACCACACATCACATGCACACCACAGACACACACCACACAAAGAACACACACCACACAAGCAACACAGTCCTTTATAAGTACTAATGCTGTCTGTCTGTCTGTCTGTAGATCATCACGTCTCTGGAGGAGGATACCGCTGGTCAGAAGATGCAGCTGGCCTATCGTCTCCAGCAGGTCGCCGCCCTGGTGGAGAACAAGGTCACTGACCTCTAACCTCTCGCTTCTGACCTGTGACCTATGGTCTACAGCAGGTCGCCGCCCTAGTGGAGAACCACAGAACGTTACAGCAGAGAACGCGAAACACTCTGATCCACTTCCTCATGTTTATTTTCTTCCCGGGATCGAGGCCCCCTCTTGGTCTGCATATTGCCCCCGCCCGCAGAGGGGGTGCCTCAGAGTGAAACATCTCACTGGAAAAATGTATTCTGGTAGCGGCAGAGTTGTTCCCTCTCTCGCGTGAGCATGCCAGAAAGGAAACGCCCACTTACACAGATCATTTAAATAAAATGGCCGGAGTAAACGATCTTATTTATCCACCATAAATGCTTTGTTGTGTGTGTGTGTGTGTGTGTGTGTGTGTGTGTGTGTGGCGACTGTCTCTTATACACATCTAGATGTGTATAAGAGGATTATTCTGGAGTCATGTTGTTGTAATGTACAGTACCGGTACATAACCAGTAGATTGTAACATTGTGTTTCCATGTCTGACTTTCCAGAGTTTTGGATCAGACATGAACAGCCTGGTGGCTCTGCTTGAGTTGTATAAGTACATCAACAAATACTACGACCAGGTATATACACACACACTATATATACACACACACACACAAACCACACACACTATATACACACCACACATCACATGCACCCCCCCACACCACAGACACACACCACACAAACAACACACACCACACAAGCAACACAGTCCTTTATAAGTACTAATGCTGTCTGTCTGTCTGTCTCTGTCTGTCTGTCTGTCTGTCTGTCTGTAGATCATCACGTCTCTGGAGGAGGATACCGCTGGACAGAAGATGCAGCTGGCCTATCGTCTACAGCAGGTCGCCGCCCTGGTGGAGAACAAGGTCACTGACCTCTAACCTCTCACTTCTGACCCGTGACCTATCGTCTACAGCAGGTCGCCGCCCTGGCGGAGAACCACAGAACGCGAAACACTCTGATCCACTTCCTCATGTTTATTTTTCCCGGGATCGAGGCCCCTTCTTGGTCTGCATATTGCCCCCCCCCCCCCCGCCCGCAGAGGGGGTGCCTCAGAGCGAAACATCTCACTGGAAAAATTTATTCTGGTAGCGGCAGAGTTGTTCCCTCTCTCG
>NW_019943173.1:345208-354630 GCF_002910315.2 Salvelinus sp. IW2-2015
TTGTTTGAAATCCATTTTACGATTACACACTGAAGATTTTAAAGCAGTTTAATCTGTATGTTCTGAGCTATCTTGTAGCTGCCACTGAACTCAAAACAAGCTTTTTACTGCAGAACAGAGACATTTTGTTGTTACACATTTCACCTGTGTTTCCTTCTCTGTGGGGGTCGAACTAGCCTGAGTACCAGTCTGTTACTGGTCTGAACCTAGCCTGAGTACCAGTCTGTTACTGCTCTGTGGGGGTCGGAACCTAGCGCTGAGTACCAGTCTGTTACTGCTCTGTGGGGGTCTGAACCTAGCCTGCAGTAACAGTCTGTTACTGCTCTGTGGGAGGCGGAAACCTAGGCCTGAGTACCAGTCTGTTACTGCTCTGTGGGGGTCTGACCTAGCCTGAGTACCAGTCTGTTACTGGTCTGAACCTAGCCTGAGTACCAGTCTTCTTACTGGTCTGAACCTAGCCTGAGTACCAGTCTGTTACTGCTCTGTGGGGTCTGAACCTAGCCTGAGTACCAGTCTGTGGCTACTGGTCTGAACCTAGCCTGAGTACCAGTCTGTTACTCCTCTGAACCTAGCCTGAGTACCAAGTCTGTTACTGCTCTGTGGGGGTCTGAACTAGCCTGAGTACAGTCGCTGTTACGCTCTGTGCGGGGTCTGAACCTAGCCTGAGTACCAGTCTGTTACTGCTCTGTGGGGGTCTGAACCTAGCCTGAGTACCAGTCTGTTACTGCTCTGTTGGGGTCTGAACCTAGCCTGAGTACCAGTCTGTTACTGCTCTGTTGGGGTCTGAACCTAGCCTGAGTACCAGTCTGTTACTGCTCTGTTGCCAACACCTTATTGAATTGTCATTTGTCTTTAAAGTGTTGTCTTTCCAAACAGGTGGAGATGGTAATGACAGCCAATCCCTTCTAACACAACCCCCAGGTTGAACCGTAATACTGACTGAGTCTTAGGAAATGTATTTCTGTTTGATATAATCAAAGTTATACCAAATTAACAGTTAGTATACTACTACTTAGGCCAAATAGATTTCACAACAGGCAGTGGACACTAAATGTACAGCAATAAGTCTCACAGGTACCAACAAGGGAATATAAAGACAAAGGGGGAAGAATGTGGATTTAAGGTTCTAACCGGCAARACCCGGTCTCGCCAGCAGAGGGGGCTGATGATGAGTTGAGACGAATTTGAGTCATTTTAAAACCAGCGTCGAGCAGGTTGTTCTGTTGAAAAGACTGACACTATAGAAACTAACTTATTCTCTGTAAATAGTGCTCATTCATACCAACCAGTGGCGGTCAGTAGATGCCGTCCTCCCCTTTTTTCTCTGAGGAGCCTCCACTGATACCAACCAATTGTGCCTTCTTCTTGTAACTTTGTAAACGACTTACTGTGTAGAATTTGTTTTATTTGTTGAACTCGTTTTTCCAAAATGAACTGACATGGCAATCTAGTTTAGAATTTGTACTGTGGGTGTGTAAAGACACCCGTAGGGTAGCGAAACTCCGGGAACTTTCAATACATCCACTGTTTTCCCGGTCYGATGATTCCTGGAGTCAGAAGGAAATGAGCAGAAAATCCCGAAATCCAGGATTTAAACAGGGAAAGATGGTTCAGACTATGGAACAGGTGTATAAAAAGACTGCAGTAGCTCTGCAGGACAATAGTTAAACTCCCTGATCTTTACTGTTACAGGTTAACTAAACAGACAGAGTTGGGGAATAACTGATTACATGGAACTGTCATCAGTTACGTTACCAGCTAAAATTTAAAAATGTAATTAGATTACATATACTTTTGGAAAAACTAGATTACTTCTTGGATTACTTTTTAATTCAGAAAGGGTGTTTGTGGGATAAAAGGGGCGAGTTTGATCCACCTGAGGAGAGTCTGACCACAAAACCACTATGATGACACATCAAATGATGACCACCAATCAGAAACCACTATGATGACACACCAAATGATGACCACCAATCAGAGACCACTATGATGACACACCTGTGTTTGCCGGATCCTTCTTGTCCTCTTCTAATGCCTCTTAAGGGGAAAGTAATCCAAAAGTAACTGAGTTACGTTACCGATTACAATGTTTAACAGGTAACTAGTAACTGTAACAGATTACATTAAAAAAGTAACCTATTCAACTCTGCTAACTGAAATATTACCTGTCGGTCTCCTCTGACTCCACAGATTCAGTATCGCTATAGTTACTATGGATACCCTTAATGGTTCCAAACGGACCCCTGTTTCCTATATAGGGAATAGGGTGCTTTGACACGTTGACCTTTAACCCGGCTCCTGGTTTGACGACTCCAACATTTAGTTAGTGTACATAGAGATCATGTATGTATTTATTTTGTCTTGGGTTTGTAAAGTTATTGTGTGGTTTATATTGTTGAATGGTGATATTAATGAATTTTAACTCCTTAACACGTTGTCTTGTTCATATCCCAGCATTTGTAGCTCAGTATGTATGGCTTGATTTAATGGCACCCTATTCTCTATATATAGTGCACTACTTTTGACCAGAATAGTGCACTTATAAAGCGAGCAGAGTACCATTTGGCACAGATACAGTGTGATGTTAAAGGATGTTTTCTGACTGTGTAAGCCTTCCTTTAGCAGCTGTATGAAATATTTACAGGATTTCTGGGAGTTTGAGTCATGTTTATTATGTTGTGTGTGTCCCCCCTCTAACCCTTTGACACTTTAATAACACTTTGATTGGAGCATTTAGAGAGTTTTGATTGGAGCATTTAAATAGTTTTGATTGGAGCATTTAAAAGGTAAAAAATGTACTGAGGCAGTATTCAGTGTTCTGCCCTTATCCTGTGGTCTGAGGCAGTATCCTGTGGTCTGAGGCAGTATCCTGTGGTCTGAGGCAGTATTCAGTGTTCTGCCCTTATCCTGTGGTCTGAGGCAGTATAACTGTCTCATGATCACTTCTGAAACTATAGGACACGTTCCAGGTCGATGCATTATTGCATTAACCAACGGTTGCGGGCAGTCGGGTATCGGATTGGTATAACATGTGATGTGGTTAACATGTTAAACACCGATCCAGCTGTTATGAAATCTGGCGTCTGAAATGTAGTCGGCCTGGAACGCGTCCGTTCGTCTTCCTGTTAGTGAGTGTTGTGTTGCCTGTACGTGTCTGAAGGTTCTCTGCATGCGTGTGGTTTTTTAAATCGTCTGGTCGTGTGTTTATGAACGTCCGATTCCTTAAGACTACAATCAGAGCAGGAACGCACCCCTATCCCCTATATTGGGCACTACTTTTGACCAGAGTCCTATGTGCCCTAGTCAAAAGTAGTGCACTATGTAGGGGATAGGGTGCCGTTGGGGATGTTGCAGCCTGTGTGTGTGAGTACAGAACATATATGTTAGGAAACATGTTTGAAACTTCTGCATGACAGTGACAATTTTTGATAAACTTACTCTTTTAAAACAAAAACAAAAAACTTCTGAGGATTTAAAGTACGGATGAAACTAAACACTTGATTTGTTTCCGGACTCTGGGTGTCCTGACTCATCGTCAGTCTCCCAAATTGAACCCTATTCCCTATCTAGTGCACTACTTTTGACCAGAGTCTTATGTGCCATGGGTTGAATGTAGTACACTTTTTTTTTTTAAAGGGAATAGGGTCCAATCAGCATCCAGGATCCAAAACAACCAGTTTTATAACTGTTGTTATTCTACTTGTACAGTTTGATATTCCTTCCTGTTCTGGGTCGTAAACAATAACAGAAACACCAACTCAGTATAAAAGGTCTGGACTGAGAGGATCTCTATCTGATAAACTATGGCGGTGTACCAAATGGGACCCTATTCCCGATCTAGTGCACTACTGTTGGCCTGATCAGGCTACGGAATAGGGTGCCATTTTCAGACTTTGATAAACAATCCAACTCAAATGTGACTCTTTTATACAAGGAGTTGAAACCAGAGAGCTGGAAACCAGCCTAATGAATTGAGTGTGATGTTAGTTTGATACCAGATGTGATATTGTGCTTGTAAATACATTGAAGAGAATCGTTTCTTTCTCAACTTTGGAATTTAAAACTCGCTTTTCAAGATTAATTTTGGGAGCCAAGATGAGTCTGTTATCAAATGAACATTTGTATGGGGAAAAAAATAAAAGTTATAATTTTAACATTGAATAGGCTTTGTGTCTGGTTTGTTCTGGTTGATATTGTGCTCGTTACTTWTTTTTTTTATAGGAAATGTGCTTGTGTTTGATTGGGTAGAAACTGAAAAGGTGCTCATTGACAAGGATAGTCCCTTTAAAATGACTTCATTTGAATCAATGTTGATAACCAAAATGGTTCCTTCCTTCAGGCTCTGCTCCGATTGGACCGTTTCTACTCATCATGCAAATTATTGCTTCTTGAGTCCAGTCTCGGTCTTGACATTAAATCTGCTTCAAAATCAGCGACAAGGTTTGTATATATATATAATATTGCTCGATTCCCAACCAAATTTACTGAGCTTGAGCACTTTTGACAAAAAAACAATGGATATGTTGGTTGCCTATCATTCTAAATGAATTGCTGCCAAAGGCGCTTCCACCAAGTCAAATCACATGTTATTGGTCCATATTTAACAGATGTTATTGCAGCGATATGCTTGTACTAACTCTGGGGTGTGAAGACTTACACTGCTCGGCCAACATCTCATTCCAAAACCACTCTTCTGGGAAGGCTTTCCACTAGATGTTGGGACTTGCTTCCACTCAGCCACGAGAGCATTAGTGAGGTCGGGCACTGATGTTGGGGGATTAGGCCTGGCTCACAGTCGGCGTTCAAATTCATCCCAAAGGTGTTCGATGGGGTTGAGGTCAGGGCTCTGTGCAGGCCAGTCAAGTTCTTCCACACCGATCGACAAACCATTTCTGTATGGACCTCGCTTTGTGGCTGGGGCAATGTCATGCTGAAACAGGAAAGGGCCTTCCTCAAACTGTTGCCACAAAGTTGGAAGCACAGAATCATCTAGAATGTRYTTGTATMCTGTAGCGTTAAGATTTCCCTTCACTGGAACTAAGGGGCCTAAACCATGAAAAACAGCCCCAGACCATTATTCCTCCACCAAACTTTACAGTTGGCACTATGCATTTGGGCAGGTAGCGTTCTCCTGGCATCCAGATTCGTCCATCTGACTGCCAGATGGTGAAGTGTGATTCATCACTCCAGAGAACGCGTTTCCACTGTTCCAGAGTCCAATGGCGGCGAGCTTTACACCACTCCAGCCGTCGCTTGGCATTGCGCATGGTGATCTTAGGCTGGTGTGCAGCTGCTCGGCCATGGAAACCCATTTCATGAAGCTCCTGACGAACAGTTCTTGTGCTGACATTGATTCTAGAGGCAGTTTGGAACTCGGTCGTGAGTGTTACAACCGAGGACAGATGATTTTTAAGTGCGATGTGCTTCAGCACTCGGCGGTCCCGTTCTGTGAGTCGTCTTTGCTCCTTGACGTAGCCACTTCACAACAGCACTTAGTTTACCGAAGCAGCTCTAACAGGGCAGAAATTTGACAAACTTACTTGCTGGAAAGGTGGCATCCTGTGACGGTGCCACGTTGAAAGTCACWGAGCTCTTCAGTAAGGCCATTCTACTTCCAATGTTTGTCTATGGAGACGGCATGGCTGTGTGCTCGATTTTACACAACGGGTGTAGCTGAAATAGCCGAATCCACTAATTTGAAGGGGTGTACACATACCCTGTCTCTACACCCAGACAGGGTACGTTCCAGGGCGTACTATTCTTCTCTCGGTCATTGTGGATCCATCCTCAGTTAATACTATATCTGCATCTGGATAATCAAGACAGCTTAGATTTCTTTTTTCTTTTAAAGCTATTTAACTTTGAAAATGTGGAGCTTAAAAATCAAGATCTGTAGGACAAAAAAATAATAATAAATAAAAAAACGGAAATCCTTTTAGATTAAAATTTGAAGGCAACAAACTGAAAGGGGCGTAGACTTCAACTAGGCCCCGTCTTTTACCTAAAATGTAATCCCGCTTGATAGAAAACAGAGGCAATTACTTTTAAACTATTAAAATGCAACGGTTACCATGTACCTTATCATATACTTCAGGAGTTTCCATGAAATAGAGGATTCCCTCCTGGAGACTTAAACGGTTTAGACTAACTACTATACAGACCAAAGATGTGAGTGAGTTCATATTAAGGAAATCCTGGGGCTTCACTGGTTCCAACTAKACTGACTGTCCAGCAGGGCTTTACTGGGGAAAATGTGACAAGTCAAATTGGGCCAGGTAAAAKATAAAAAATAAATAAAGATTCCATTCTAGTAACATTGGGTCAAGTTGTAGTTTATTATTTCAGCGTTACCATGGCAATGCAAACCAACCGTTGACTGGCAACAGACATGACTGTGAGGAGATACTAGGGTCAGATAATACCCAGAAATCAACATGAGCCAGATCACCACAACCAGCCTTGAAGAACACATGTGGTCATATAGCAGTTAAGTTTACAACAAGTTATTTAAGTTATTACATACAACTCAGGTCCATTGAATGTAGATTCCCTGCATCAGTTTCACTGCTAATTAAGGCTATGACCAGCAACAAGCAGACGTTAGTCAGGAACCTAACGGTTCCTCCTGGAGCTGGTGTCTAACAGTGCTATGGAGAGGTTCATTATCAAGCAGGTGGAACCATGACAACACACGGAATGTGGAACCATGACAACACACGGAATGTGGAACCATGACAACACACGGAATGTGGAACCATGACAACACACACAACACACGGAATGTGGAACTCCATGACCAAACACACGGAATGTGAACCATGACAACACACGGAATGTGCGACACCATGAACAACACCACGGAGATGTGGAACCATGACAACACACGCGGAAGAATGGTGGAGGAAGATAAAAGATGACATTGTTAGCAGCTGGAATGAAAAGAGACCAACCGAAAACAGAAAGACCTGAAAAGAAATATACATTTAGCTTCATTTAAACACACCACGACTGATAGTCAGCGTCGCCTGGACGTGCAGAGAACACGACAAGCTCAAAACAAACCTCGTTCTTTACTCAGGATATATGACCAATATACCACGGCTAAGCGCTTACCCAGGCTGTATACTCTGCGATACGTCGTGCCTAAGAACAGCCCTGATGCCGTGGTATATTGGCCGTATACCACCCCCCCCCCCTCAGGCCTTATTGCTCAATTACAGTTTAGCAGAAAAATAAAGAGGTTCATTAGAACGAGGCTGCATTAAGGTGTGTAAAGAATTATCTAGAAACATTACTGCATATAACCCTTCAGGGATGGTCAAGACATCACTCAGACCCCTCCCTCTCCTGCTGAGAGCTAGCCTATTGGCTCTGCTGCTGCGACACTATACAGTACAGCAAGACAATAGCTGCACTGCCTTACAGCCACAAGGGGCGCTAGAGAGCCCTGTTCTGTTTAACACTAGTGGTAGATGGGAGGAAGTAGGTTTTTTTAAGCCCCCTTTCCCCTCAGACTGCGGAGAGAGGATGGAGAACGAAGTTGGTAAATGTGTACAGACTTGAGGGAAAGGTCCCAAAATGGCACCCTATTCACAACCTAGTGCACTAGCCCAATAGAAACCTGGTCAAAAGTAGTGCACTACATAGGGAGCCATCTGGGAGACAAGCGCTGAGACGACCATCTCAGTTGGCGAAGGTCTGGCGCACGGCTGTGACGATGTGTTTGGCGCTGAGGCCGTACAGGTCGAGTAACTCCGTGAGGTTTTCCACTCCGGGGTATACGGTTCACCGCCAGGCGCGTCACTACGATACCGGGCTCCTCCCCGACTGCAGACAGCACCGCCTCCCCCAGACCCCCTGGACAAAGAAAGACACAGGGTAAGATGTTGCGCACCCCACCCCCCCCCCGCCTCAGAAGGGGTAAACACCGAGATAAGAACGGTTAGCTGGAACAGTTCAACACCCACCCTCTCTGTAGTGGTCCTCGACGGTGATGATCTCCCTCCGGTGGCGCGGGCGCCGACAAGATGGTGGCAGCATCCAGGGCTTGATGGTGAACGGGTCAATCACACGGATGTTCACTCCTACACACAACACACACACACCAATGAGCCCAAAGTCTCGATCAAAAAGCATAAATTCTAGACGATACATTCATTATTAAAAACCCAAAGGGCCTAAATCCATTAGTACAGTTCCATCAGGAACTATTCATAGCCCTTGACTTAAGCCACATTGTTGTTGAAACAGTCTGAATTTTAAATGGAATACATTCTCACCCATCTACACCTCAAATGACAAAGTACACAAGTTTGTAGAAATTTTTGCCACTTTGTGAAAATCAAATCTAATTTACATAAAAAATTCACACCCCCAGGTCACACCTTCGGCAGCAATTCAAGCTGTGAGGGAACCAGTACAGAAGCTATATACAGGGTATTACGGTACAGAGGCAATGTGAGGCTATATACAGGGTATTACGGTACAGAGTCAATGGGGAGGCTATATACAGGGTATTACGGTACAGAGTCAATGTGGAGGCTATATACAGGGTGTTACGGTACAGAGTCAATGTGGAGGCTATATACAGGGTGTTACGGTACAGAGTCAATGTGGGAGCTATATAACAGGGTGTTACGGTACAGAGTCAATGTGGAGGCTATATAAGCAGGTATTACGGTACAGAGTCAGTGGTGGAGGCTATATACAGGGTATTACGGTACAGAGTCAGTGTGGAGGCTATATACAGGTATTACGTACAGAGTCAATGTGGAGGCTATATCAGGGTATTACGGTACAGAGTCAGTGTGGAGGCTATATACAGGGTATTACGGTACAGAGTCAGTGTGGAGGCTATATACAGGTGATTACGGTACAGAGTCAATGTGGAGGCTATATACAGGGGGTATTACCGTACAGAGTCAATGTGGAGGCTATATACAGGGGTATTACGGTACAGAGTCAATGTGGAGGCTATATACAGGGGATTACGGTACAGAGTCAATGTGGAGGCTATATACAGGGTTACGACAGAGTCAATGTGGAGGCTATATACAGGGGTATACGCGTACAGAGTCAATGTGGAGGCTATATACAGGGGTATTACGGTACAGAGTCAATGTGGAGGCTATATACAGGGTATTACGGTACAGAGTCAATGTGGAGGCTATATACAGGTGTGTACGGTACAGAGTCAATGTGGAGGCTATATACAGGGTGTACGGTACAGAGTCAATGTGGAGGCTATATACAGGGTGTTACGGTACAGAGTCAATGTGGAGGCTATATACAGGGTGTTACGGTACAGAGTCAATGTGGAGGCTAATATACAGGGTGTTACGGTACAGAGTCAATGTGGAGGCTATATACAGGGTGTTACGGTACAGAGTCAATGTGGAGGCTATATACAGGGTGTTACGGTA
>NW_019943173.1:358326-359607 GCF_002910315.2 Salvelinus sp. IW2-2015
TTTTTTTATATTCTATTTAACCTTTAATTTAACCAGGTAGGCAAATTGAGAACACGTTCTCATTTACAATTGCGACCTGGCCAAGATAAAGCAAAGCAGTATCGACACATACAACAACACATAGTACACATGGAGTAAAAACAAACATATATCAATGATACAGTGAAAAAAAATAAGTCTACATCCCCACAATGTGAGCAAGTGAGGTGAGATAAGGGAGGTGAAGGCAAACAAATATATGTATAAATAAATAAAAATATAAAAAGGCCATGGAGGCGAAGTGAGTACAACACAGCAAGTAAAATAAAAACTAAAAAACACTGGAATGGTTGGTTTGCAGTGGAAGAAAGTGCAAAGTAGAGACAGAAATAATGGGGTGCAAAGGAGCAAAATAAATTAATAAATCAATACAGTAGGTATATACAGGGTATTACGGTACAGAGTCAATGTGGAGGCTATATACAGGGTATTACGGTACAGAGTCAATGTGTGGGGGCTCCAGTTAATCCAGGTAATATGTACATGTAGGTATAGTTAAAGTGACCCCACACGGACCGGGGGAGACCTGACCCTAGATAAGCAGTCCTACTCAGACACAATGTCAGGATGCCCAATTACTGTCAAAAGTCCAAATTGGGGAGAAAGATCAGATTTGTCCCACCTGTGTAAACACAGCCTATGAATAAGGGCCCTGGACACAGTTTGTGGTGTAATTCCCTGCCAGGCCACACAGAGGCGCTCTTACCCTCGCTGGCCAGCTCATCAGCAGCAGTCAGGGCTTCATGCAGAGTCACTCCAGCTCCAATCACCGTCACCTTGTCGCTGTCGGACTGACGRACCACCTTGGCCACGCCCACCTCAAACTTCTCGTCGGGGTCGTAGATCACTTTCAMTTCTGGTCTGGTGATGCGGATAAAACAGATTCCCTGAAATATATGAGACAGACACAGAGAGGTAGTCCAGGCTTATTAGTTCATATGTATATTATATATAAAACTCATGGATTTGTATAGTGGCGTCTTGTCTACAATGTGGTACTGTATGTAGAGGCTATAATGAAGGCTGATGAATGTATTCCTGTATATAGTATTCCTGGTACCTGATATTAATATTCTGCGTCAAGTCACGTCAAGTCAACTTCAGTTGGTATGGCAACAAACTTATTGTAGCGACAAGAATCCCAACCTCGTCAAGGTGTGGATCTGTTGGTGTAACGACTACGGTGTTGGGTTGACAGTCTCCGGACCCGGTTTGAGTCCAGGCTGGGTCTACCCCCCCCCC
>NW_019943173.1:363936-368783 GCF_002910315.2 Salvelinus sp. IW2-2015
ACCCATGCTTTGCAATTAGGTGTGTGCGTTCCTACCCCCCCCACCCCACCATGTTGAATAGTGTGTCGTTCCTACCTGGTGTTAGCAGCCAATTCCACAGACCTCTCAGCAGACACGCCCATCGCTGGGTAGAACACAGTGCATGTTGGGGGATAGCGCCGAACATAGCAATGTCCCTCCAACGCCATCTGGGAGGGGCCATCCTCACCTGGGGCCATAGGAAGGAGGTGTGATTGTCGAGGAAGGCGGAAGTGGAGAGTGGATTGTCGACGGATAAGGGAAGCCGTAGAGTTTCTCCGTGATCTCTGGTACGAAGGAGAAACTAGGAGAGAGTGAGATGCCAGTGTACAATTAGAGGCTCATGAGATGAGGAAAAGGCGGTGATACAAGGATTCGAGGACTTACTTGAGGTACTGATCTACGAGTGAGTCGTATTCAGTATCCAACGAAGCAAGTATTTGTCTTAGACACAGTATATGCAAACGTGCGATCGAGTTAGACCGGGACTCTCGGCGGAGCCACTACAGTGAATTTAGACTCTGAGACGAGACGGCCATACGCGAAAGTGGTCAGATAGGGACCGCTGGCGCACAAGGATAAGGTCAGACGTACTAGGTCTCAGATTAGCCGAAAATCCTTGACACCTATATCCGAGCTCCGCGAGTCATACATCGATGGCCAATACTAGACTCTATCGCACTCAGCTCACTCTTATAAATAACAACATACTATTAATTAGGAACCTCCAATGTAGTCATTCACTGACCTCAAGGCGATCTAGTAACAGTCACACAATCTGATAACCACACAGTATACTAACGGAATGATTTATAAGATTATATGAGGTAGAGTAGTGGTTTCAGGGAAACAATGTGTTGTGAAATGTTATATTTTAACTAGTATATAACTCCTTAATGTTGCTAGGACCACAGGAAGAGTAGCTGCTGCCTTGGCAGGAACTAAATGGGGATCCATAATAAACCCCAGGAAGAGTAGCTGCTGCCTTGGCAGGAACTAACGGGGTCCCTAATAAACCCCAGGAAGAGTAGCTGCTGCCTTGCAGGAACTAATGGGATCCATAATAAACCCCAGGAAGAGTAGTGCTGCCTTGGCAGGAACTAAAATGGGTAGAATATACCCCATCATACATACAAAATGTATGTATACTCCAGTAGCTAGTTGCTATTGGACCATAGACATGCATATTTAGTAGTATTTTCTATTGGGGCTGTGAAAGCATATTTAGTAGTATTTCTATTGAGGGCTGTGAAGCATATTAGTAGTATTTCTATGAGGGCTGTGAAGGCATATTTAGTAGTATTTCTATTGAGGCTGTGAAGGCATATTTAGTAGTATTTCTATTGAGGGCTGTGAAGGCATATTTAGTAGTATTTCTATTGGGCTGTGAAGGCATATTTAGTAGTATTTCTATTGAGGGACCGGGTCTGTGAAGGCATATTTAGTAGTATTTTATATGAGGGCACCGGGTCTGTGAAGGCATTAACCCTCCAATGTGGAGACCATACCTACTAGACACAAGAGAAAACAGAATGATGATAATTACAGTACTGTGCCAAATAGCACCCATGTTCCCTTAATAGTGCACTACTTTTAACCAGAGCCGTAAGGGTCCTAGAGTGCCATTTTGGGACATAGCCAGGACAGTGGCCGTCTAACACCTCAAACATTCTGACAGCTGGACCAATCAGGACAGGATTCTGACAGCTGGACCAATCAGGACAGGATTCTTGAAAAGCTGGACCAATCAGCACAGCATTCAGAAAGCTGGCCCAATCCAGGACAGCACTCAGAAAGCTGACCAATCAGGACAGCATATCAGAAAGCTGGACCCAATCAGGACAGTATTCTGCAAAGCTGGACCAATACCAGGACAGTATATCTGCAACTCTCCCTGTATCCTACTAGAATGAAATTCCCCCCCCTACAACTCTCCCTGTATCCTACTAGAATGAAATCCCCCCCCTACAACTCTCCCTGTATCCTACTAGAATGAAATCCCCCCCCCATAACCCTCTCCTGTATCCTACTAGAATGAAATCTCCCCCCAACTCTCCCTGTATCCTACTAGAATGAAATCCCCCCCCCTACAACTCTCCCTCGTATCCTACTAGAATGAAATCCCCCCCTACAACTCTCCCTGTATCCTACTAGAATGAGAGGAAGATCATGGATTTGAGGTTAGGAGTGACGTCAGAGAATCTACCCTGGCAGCGACAGGTTACAGCGTGGTAGAGATTAGGGTGAGGTCTAGGAGCAGAGACTCAGATTAACCTGAACCAACAGAGCCCTGACCAGAACAGGAGTTAGGATTACACAGCTAGTCACCGCATAGAACAGAACAGGAGTTAGGATTACACAGCTAGTCACCGCATAGAACAGAACAGGAGTTAGGATTACACAGCTAGTCACCGCATAGAACAGAATAGTTATGATTTATGATGAACATTTTCTGGACAGGAACACCTCCGCTGTCCGTCAAAGTATGACTCCCACTGAGAAATCACTGGAAATTACCGAAAAAAAATCAACGTGCCAGTTTGGCTGCGCCCTTAATCTGCCAGCTAGTTAGAGGTTGATACAGGACCAGTCTCATCCCTCCTACATCCATCTCACCCTCAGTCTCGTCCCTCCTACATCCATCTCACCCAGTCTCGTCCCATCTACATCCATCTCACCCCCAGTCTCGTCCCTCCATCTCACCATGTTCTGTTCAGCGATGAAGCACTCGATGAAGCGTTCGGGGAAGGCCTTGTGGAACATCTCAGAGAAGGTAGAGTTCTTCATGTCAGCGTCCAGAGCGACCACCCTCTGACTGGACTGACCCAGTTTAGCCAAGGCCACGCCATACGCCTTACGAGTAGCCACCTAGGAGGAGAGAGAGGAGAGGGGTTAACCGTTTAGCCAGGGCCACGCCATACGCCTTACGAGTGGCCACCTAGGAGGGAGAGGAGAGGGGTTAACCGTTTAGCCAGGGCCACGCCATACGCCGTAACGAGTAGCCACCTAGGAGGGAGAGAGGGGTTAACCGTTTAGCCAGGCCACGCCATACGCCTTACGAGTAGCCACCTAGGGGGAGAGAGAGGTTAACCGTTTAGCCAGGGCCACGCCATACGCCTTACGAGTGCCACCTAGGAGAGAGAGGGTTAACCGTTTAGCCAGGGCCACGCCATACGCCTTACGAGTAGCCACCTAGGGGGAGAGAGAGGGGTTAACCGTTTAGCCAGGGCCACGCCATACGCCTTACGAGTAGCCACCTAGGAGGAGAGAGAGGGGTTAACCGTTTAGCCAGGGCCACGCCATACGCCTTACGAGTGCCACCTAGGAGGAGAGAGGGTTAACCGTTTAGCCAGGGCCCACGCCATACGCCTTACGAGTAGCCACCAGAGGGAAGAGAGAGAGGGTTAACCGTTTAGCCAGGGCCACGCCATACGCCTTACGAGTAGCCACCTAGGAGGAGAGAGAGTTAACCGTTTAGCCAGGGCCCGCCATACGCCCTTACGAGTAGCCACCTAGGAGGAGAGAGGTTAACTGTTTAGCCAGGGCCGCGCCATACGCCTTACGAGTGGCCACCTAGGAGGAGAGAGAGGAGACGGGTTAACCGTGTATCCCCCTCTCTGCGGGGGAGCGGGTGTTCACCTTATCCCCAATCTTGTAGTTGGGCGGGGAGGGCAGGCTGATAGGTGAGAGGTCTGCGGGGGCGGTATCTTCTTTAGGTAGCTCGGGGCAGATGGTCTTGTTGGGGTTCTGAATCTGAGCCMRCAAGTCTTTAATCGCCTCCTCTGCCCGGTCCTTAGGCATGGGCTTACCATGCCAGTTCTCCATATCCTCAATGCCTGGAGAAAAGGAAAAATCGACAGATTTAGTCATTAATTTCATTATCAGTCACTCACAGAATAAAAGGTGTAGACTTTACCGGGAAATGCTTTCTTACAAGCCCTTAACCAACAATGCAGAGTTTAAATAAAACAAAGGAAAAATGGTAACAAAAGGTCGTGCGTCCTCCGAAACACAACCAAGCCGCACGGCTTCTTGACACAATGACCCCTTAACCTGGAAACCAGGCGCATCAATGTGTCGGAGGAAACACCGTTACACCTGGCGACCGTGTCAGCGTGCACCCGGCCAGCCACAGGAGTCGCTAGAGCGCGATGGGACAAGGAAATCTCAGCCTGCCAAACCCTCCCCCTAACACGGACGATGCTGGGCCCATTGTGCGCCGCCTCATGGGTCTCCCAGTCACAGCCAGCTGTGACACAGCCTGGGATCGAACCCGGGTCTGTTGTCACGCCTGTCCCATACCTTTCCCCCCCCAGCCTCTCCCCATACCTTTGAGTCCTCTCCCCTTGAAGGTCTTGGCCAGGATCATGGTGGGTTTCCCCTTCACCTGCTGGGCCTGCCACAGAGCTTTACACAGCTCCTCGACATCATGACCATCCACCACATACGTGTTCCACCTACACAGTTAAACAAATTAGAGACAGGGCAGTATGGAAGACTGACAGTATGAGAGGAGAGGAGCGAAGGACGAGAGGGAGAGGGGGTACTGACCCGAACACAGGGCAGTATGGAAGACTGACAGTATGAGAGGAGAGGAGCGAAGGACGAGAGAGAGAGGGGGTACTGACCCGAAGGCTTCGCAGCGTTTACGGTACACGTCCATGTTGTGTTTGAGAGGAGCAGCTTCACTCTGTCCCAGACGGTTAGCGTCGATAATAGCCACCAGGTTATCCAGGTTGTAGTGGGAACCAAACGCCATGGCCTCCCAGACAGCCCCCTCCGAACACTCCCCATCACCCAGCATGCAGTACACACGGTAACTAGGGACA
>NW_019943173.1:373143-374845 GCF_002910315.2 Salvelinus sp. IW2-2015
GAGAGAGAAATTTCAGTTTTTACATATTCATAAACAGACTGTCATTTAAAATACATTTTTTTTAAATCACACAAGACACCTGTTCAAGATGTCACTTCATTTGAGCCAGATCTGCACATCTCCTTTTTGACTGTTTTGTTTCAGGGACCTATTTGGCCGGATCCGGTAAAAATAGGTTTTCCGCCCGGGCTGGATATTCTAAGAGATGATTCAGGCTGGTCCGGCCCAGGCGTATGGTTTGCGTAAACATTGTTATTTATGCTTGAAACCAACACGGGGCCATGGCTGAGAGAAGCCTGTACCTCTCACAGAACCAGATTCACCTTCTATAATCCCTCCCTGCTCTGATTGACATGAGCCTGTACCTCTCACAGAACCAGATTCACCTTCTATAATCCCTCCCTGCTCTGATTGACATGAGCCTGTACCTCTCACAGAACCAGATTCACCTTCTATGATCCCTCCCTGCTCTGATTGACATGAGCCTGTACCTCTCACAGAACTAGATTCTCCTTCTATGATCCCTCCCTGCTCTGATTGACATGAGCCTGTACCTCTCACAGAACCAGATTCACCTTCTATGATCCCTCCCTGCTCTGATTGACATGAGCCTGTACCTCTCACAGAACTAGATTCCTTCTATGATCCCTCCCTGCTCTGATTGACATGAGCCTGTACCTCTCACAGAGGTTATAACCCCTGATTAACACAAAAACATTCACCAAAGCCATAGAATAACTTCTCTCTTCAGAAAGAGTACACAAGGCTCTTTAAAACTGTCATCACCCTCTGTGGGTGCCCCTTAACCTTCTGAGAACAGCACAGATGGGTGACGGGTGCTTTGAGGGATAGTGTCAAGGCTTTGGGAGGATGTGTATGTGTGTGTGTGTTGTGTACCTGGACTTGCGAAGGTGTATCTCCCCGGATCCCTCCCTGCTCTGATTGACATGAGCCTGTACCTCTCACAGAACCAGATTCACCTTCTATGATCCCTCCCTGCTCTGATTGACATGAGCCTGTACCTCTCACAGAACTAGATTCTCCTTCTATGATCCCTCCCTGCTCTGATTGACATGAGCCTGTACCTCTCACAGAACTAGATTTTCCTTCTATGATCCCTCCCTGCTCTGATTGACATGAGCCTGTACCTCTCACAGAGGTTATAACCCCTGATTAACACAAAAACATTCACCAAAGCCATAGAATAACTTCTCTCTTCAGAAAGAGTACACAAGGCTCTTTAAAACTGTCATCACCCTCTGTGGGTGCCCCTTAACCTTCTGAGAACAGCACAGATGGGTGACGGGTGCTTTGAGGGATAGTGTCAAGGCTTTGGGAGGATGTGTGTGTGTGTGTGTGTGTGTACCTGGACTTGTCGAAGTGTTTCCCGGTGTAGGCCATCCCACAGGCGGCCCCCAGCCCCTGTCCTAGAGACCCCGTTGCCACGTCAACAAACTCCAGTTTCTGTAGAACAGTCAGAGTTAGTCAAACCTGAGCTGGACCATGTTCATTAAGGCGTCGCCACTGAAACAAATTTTCATTTTTTTTGTTGCAACTACAGGAAACACAAGGTAGTCCTTCCTGTTTGGAACAACTTTTCAGTACATTGGGGTCAGGGGTTACTTACAGGTGTGGGGTCAGGGGTTACTTACAGGTGTGGGGTCAGGGGTTACTTACAGGTGTGGGGTCAGGGGTTACTTAC
>NW_019943173.1:374870-387929 GCF_002910315.2 Salvelinus sp. IW2-2015
CAGTTGTTGTTTTTTTTTTTTTTTTTTCTGTTTTGGTTTTTTTTGTTTCTGGGTCAGGGTTACTTAACAGTGTGGGTGACCCTCCAGGTCAGAGTCGAGCTTCCTCAGTTGTCAGATCGGCCTCCTTCACAAAGCCCGCCTCCGCCCAGGCAGCGTACAGGATTGGTGCAGCATGACCCTGGAGGAACGCAGCAGCCAACAGAACACCGTACAGATGCAGAGGGAGCATGGGAAATTTAGTGCAAATGAAAAGAAACCCTTGACAGGTGAACCGTGTGTGTGTGTGTGCGCGGGCATGTAAGTGTGGAGTGCGTGTGTGGAGTGCGTGTGTGGAGTGCGTGTGTGGAGTGGTGTGGTACGTGGATGCGTGTGGAGTGCGTGTGTGGAGTGCGTGTGTGATGCGGGGGGCGTGTGTGAGTGCGTGTGGAGTGGTGTGGATGCGTGTATGATGGGTATGGTGGTTATGGACGTCAGTGTGTATGGAGTGTGTGGGTGAGGGCATGTCAGTGTGTATGGAGTGTGGTAGGAGGTGGTATGGAGTGTGTGTATGGAGTGTGTGTATGGGAGTGGTGTAGGAGTGTGTGTATGGAGTGTGTGGTGAGGCATGTCAGTGTGTATGGGAGTGTGTGATGGAGTGTGTGTATGGAGTGTGTGTATGAGGTGTTGTGTGGGGGCATGTCAGTGTGTATGGAGTGTGTGTATGGAGTGTGTGTATGGAGTGTGTGGTGAGGGCATGGCAGTGTGTATGGAGTGTGGTATGATGAGTTGTGTGTAGGAGTTTGTGTATGGGTGTGTGTGGGGGCATGGGGTCAGGGGTTACTTACAGGTGTGGGGTCAGGGGTTACTTACAGGTGTGGGGTCAGGGGTTACTTACAGGTGTGGGGTCAGGGGTTACTTACAGGTGTGGGGTGACCCTCCAGGTCAGAGTCGAGCTTCCTCAGGTTGGTCAGATCGGCCTCCTTCACAAAGCCCGCCTCCGCCCAGGCAGCGTACAGGATTGGTGCAGCATGACCCTGGAGGAACGCAGCAGCCAATCAGAACACCGTACACGATGCAGAGGGGAGCATGGGAAATTTAGTGCAAATGAAAAGAGAACCCTTGACAGGTGAACCGTGTGTGTGTGTGTGTGCGCGGGCATGTAAGTGCGTGTGTGGAGTGCGTGTGTGGAGTGCGTGTGTGGAGTGCGTGTGTGGAGTGCGTGGTGAGGGCATGTCAGTGTGTATGGAGTGTGTGTATGGAGTGTGTGTATGGAGTGTGTGGTGAGGGCATGTCAGTGTGTATGGAGTGTGTGTATGGAGTGTGTGCGCGGGCATGTCAGTGTGTATGGAGTGTGTGTATGGAGTGTGTGCGCGGGCAGGATCACCTTGGACAGCACGAAGCGGTCGTTGCACTGGTTGCGTGGGTCAGTGGCTTTGTAACGCATGGTGTGGAAGAAGAGCACGGACATCAGCTCTGCTGCACTGCAACATGTGGTGGGATGACTGGTTAGAGACGGGAGAGAGAGAGGGCAGAGTTGGTGAAACGTGACATCACATCCTGCTGTTAACGGAATCCCAAACCACTCACGTTAGAGTTGCATGCACAGTCGCAAAGTATTCACACCGCTTGACTTTTATCAACATTGTTACATTACAGCCTTATTCTAAAATGGATTAAATAAAAAAAAGTCCTCAATCTACACAATACCTCAATGACAAAGCGAACAGGTTTAGAAGTTTTTGCAAATGTATAAAATTAAACATGGAAATGCCTTTTTTACGTAAGTATTCAGACCCCTTGTTAGGAGGCTAAATTGAGCTCAGGTACATTCTGTTTCCATTGATCATCCTTGAGATGTTTCTACAACTTGATTAGAGTCCACCTGTGGTAAATTCAATTGATTGGACATGATTTGGAAAGGCACACACCTGTCTATATAAGGTCCCACAGTTGACTGCATGTCAGAGCAAAAAACAAGCCATGAGGTCGAAGGAATTGTCCATAGAGCTCCGAGACAGGATTGTGTCGAGGCACAGGTCTGGGGAAGGGTACCAAAACATTATTGCAGCATTGAAGGTCCCCAAGAACACAGTGGACTTCATCATTCTTAAATGGAAGAAGTTTGGAACCACCAACACTTCATAGAGCTGGCCGCCCGGCCAAACTGAGCAATTGGGGACGAAGGGCCTTGGTCAGGGAGGTGACTAAGAACCCGATGGTCACCCTGAGAGCTCCAGAGTTCCTCTGTGGAGAACCTTCCAGAAGGACAACCAGCTCTGCAGCACTCCAACAATCAGGACAGAGTGAAAAGACAGAAGCCACTCAGTAAAAATAAAAGGCACATGACAGCTCGCTTGGAGTTTGCCAAAAGGCACCTGAAGACACTCAGACCATGATTCTCTGGTCTGATGAAACCAATATTGAACTCTTTGGGCTGAATGCCAATCATCATGTCTGGAGGAAACCTGGCACCAACCCTACGATGAAGTACGATGGTGGCAGAATCATGTTGTGGGGATGTTTTTCAGCAGCAGGAACTGGGAGTTCCCACATATGCTGAGCACTTGTTGGCTGCTTTTCTTTTACTCTGCAGTCCAACGCATCCCAAACCGTCAAAATTGGGTTGATGTCGGGTGATTGTGGAAGCCAGGTCATCTGATGCAGCACCATCACTCTCCTTCTTGGTCAAATAGCCCTTACACAGCCTGGAGGTGTGTTGGGTCATCGTCCTGTTAAAAAACAAATGTCTCACTAAGCCCAAACCAGATGGGATGGCGTATCGCTGCAGAATGCTGTGGTAGCCATCAGACCGTGTCACCAGCAAAGCACCCCCACACCTCCATGCGTCACGGTGGGAACTACACATGCGGAGATCATTAGTTCACCTACTCTGCGTTTCACAAAGACACAGCGGTTGGAACCAAAAATCGACTCGGACCAAAAGGACAGATGTCCACAGGTCTAATGTCCATTGTTCGTGTTTCTTGGCCCAAGCAAGTCTCTTCTTATTATTGGTGTCCTTTAGTAGTGGTTTCTTCGCAGCAATTCGACCACGAAGGCCTGATTCACGCAGTCTCCTCTGAACAGTTCATGTTGAGATGCGTCTGTTACTTCAACTCTGAAGGATTTATTTTGGTCTGTAATCTGAGGTGCAGTTAACTAATGAACTTATCCTCTGCAGCAGAGGTAACTCTGGGTCTTCCTTTCCTGTGACGGTCCTCATGAGAGCCAGTTTCTTCATAGCTCTTGATGGTTTTAATGACTGCAGTTGAAGAAACTTCCAAAGTCCTTGACATTTGGGCACAAAAATAATCTGAAACATCCACAAAACGGGACCAAATACTTAACAAGTGAATTTGTCCCAATACTTTTGGTTCCCTAAAATGGGGGGGGYRTAAGTACAAAAAGTCCAAACCACCCAATATGGATGAAAATACCCTCAAATTAAATCCAACAGTCTGCACGTCTTTTCTAACCCAAAGTGCTGGAGTACAGAGACACAACAACAAAATGTAACTGTCCCAACACTTGGAGCTCAAAATACATTTTCCCAGGGAAGACAACACTGATCACAAGCAGCAAGGCCCTGGACTTCACGAGTGAGACAAGTGTCTCCTGGGTATGAGGCCTCTAAGACTCAGCAGGACAGTCTCTCCACAGCAAAGCCAAGCAGTGTTGTAACAGGTATTTGCAGGAGAGCAGTGGTGGTTTAGAATATTGCAAAAAATCTGGTKGTTTTGAAAAAGCCATGCATTGACTAATAGTATCGCTACTTCCTGTAATCTCATGCGTCGTTGACCAATAGCATATCTACTTCCTGATAACCTGAACATGTCAACACTCCCTATGGGGGTTATTCAGCGGGAACGTGTAGGCTGCGTCCCAAATGGCCATAGTCTTTAGAGTGCTTTACTTCTGTTGACCAGGGCTCATAGGGTTCTGTATTAATAGGATGCCATTTGGGACYAGCTGTTAGTAAATGTTTAGTCAAACTCATATCTACACACAGTATCAGTCACTGCATTCTTCACCATTAAAACAGAATGGTATTCAACCATTTACCCACAAGGCACTCATCCAGCATCAGACACCTGCTGAAAGAGAAAAGTTTAGTCAAAGTTCCCACCAAATACTGACAGCTGAAGCATTTTTGGGGAAGAAAAAATATATTAAAAAACACTAGTTTATATAAAAGCAGTTGTGATTTTCAGCAAAGATATCCTATAAAAATATATATTATACACACAAAGCAGTTCTTACATTGTGTAGAAGAGGACCAATATAGTCACCCATGAAGAAACGATGAGGTAGCCCAGGCTTGCGTTCAATGCGACAGAACGGTGTACAATGTGGAATTGAACGGAAACGGTACATTACAGCCAGTTGAGGTGTTATTATGGCCTATATGTTGTGCTGGACGAGTTCTACCATTTCAGATCGTCATCCTTATATTGACCAGGCCACACAGGAGAAAACGTACCTCAAAAGGTTGTTGAACAGTGCGCCCCGTTTTTTTGGGGGGGGGAAACGTGTCATGCCGTACAAACCATCTAGAAACGTTGAAAACTGAACACACCCCAGGTCCGCCTATAGGCCGACTTCTCAAACAGGCTACTCTTCATCTCTCTAAGAAAAGCCTAAACCTGATAAACCATGATTCCCATCCAGGGAAGGTTATTTGTTTTCATTGTGGGCAACTGTCTGAATACCAGGAAGTGACAAAACATTTTATTTAGCAATAACAGGTTAGTCTTCACCATACTTCAAACGTGTTCCCTTTTTCTGGACAGTATATGAGTGCAATCACAGCCAGTCAGGAGGAAGTTAAGAGGAAATAGTGTCTCAACTGAAGAGGAGCCACAGGCCATCTTTCTGCTTCCTCCCTATTGTTCAGACTAAAGGAGCTGGACTAGTTGAGCCTGCTCTGAGGTGGTCTCATTGGGTTGGTGACGTTTATTACTGAAAACAGGGAGAAAAAGTGTCACCAGGAAATACCCTATCTTATAAAAGAAAAAAGAAACGTTTACGTGTTTAGATAGAGGTTTAAGGGACATTTATTTTCTGTTAAGTGATTTTAAGCTTTTAACATGACAAACGCAACAGTTTCTCTTTTCCAGTGATGAAGACATGGATGTCTCATAGTATGGTATGCAAAATGGATCAACTTTAAGCACCGTAATGTTTTGGCATTCAGGTTCAAAAAGTCATTTTCTAACTACTTCTTCCATGGGCAAGCATGTATGGAAAGTTGTGTTTAAACCACAGGGGATGCTGTCACAAAAWAAACTACAAAATACTTAGTGAACTCAAATGGATTTACCCATAAACTGAAACGGTGCAAGATAAGCGTACAATATAATAACAGCTATGTATTGTAGTAGTCAGTAACAAATCAATGATTTGGTGAATGGTAGCCGAGGCCTCATCAAAATGATACTCCTGATCTAGGCCTATATTTGGGAAGTAGGCTAAACTGATTTAACCCATTAAATACCCAACGTGGTATTTATTTAAGCCAAAGGCAGCTTACGTTATCTAAAAAAYWWWWWWTTWWAAWTRRTWWWTATTTTAAKATTTAAATCACATAACCAGGAAACTGAACTYGTGCAGAATCAGGGCTGGATACTGTTGATGTGGACAACTGGGCATCTGACAGACCAGGAAGTGATCATCAACAGGTTGGTCTTCATACCTGAAAATGATCATAGACCCTAACGAGGAAATGGTCATTTTATGAACTGAAAATAACCCAAATAAACATTCTGGCTCCACACACATTGTTTAAGTGAAAGACCCTTATCTAAGCCACAGGTGAGGTTCTCTCTACCTAATGTTGTAAGCAGTAAACACTTACAGTAAAATCTGGGGATGGAAAGATACTGTCTCATGAATTCAAAATGGAATCTGCATCTTTGTAACAGAGGAGAAAACTACATTGAATTCTTAGCAACAGAGGACTTGCTTTAGCCTGGTCCCAGATCTGTCTGAGCTCTTAATTAACAACTCCATAGTGACAAGGAGTTGGCATCACGACGGCAGACAGACCGGCTAGAGCTGCTGTGGGTTGACAAAGTTACCGATGGGGACAACTTATTTTGTAGCCCTTCAGTACCTTTCCCACACACTAACAGTATGCAGATTATACGTAACAAATGGTACTAATATATATGCAATAAAGAAATGTCTGGTCAAAATTTATTGTACTAGCCTACATAGTGAATAGGTTGGAATTTCAGGCACATAAAACCACATTAGTTTCCCCTTCTTTCCCCACAGTGACAAACACGTTCAGAATGTCATGTTGAGAATGAACCACTTCTGTACTGTGGCAATAATGGTGAGAAAAATGTGGTTCGACTTGGCTTAAATACTTCTCTGTAATGAGAGAGGAGCCCAACTTTAATTTATTTACATCAATACCGCTGTGCTGCAGGTAGCTAGAGCAGAAGCGTAGCCTATGACTAAGCAAATTACAAGCTTGAAGAGAGAACAGTTAATGCGGGACAAGAGGGCATTTCTAAACACCCCCAAAACACGCTCATCCTTTATTCAGTATTTTACTAGGGTGCTGTCTGGACGCATGGTGGGACTCAATCTTTATCATCAAAGACAGAAGGCCACCACAAGACCCGCACATCTCTCCATGTGATGTGTTAAGTTTGCTAAAATGTAAAATATATATATATTCGACATCCTCCGATTCTGTTTCTTAACGGAATCAAACCGGGAGGGACAAATGAAAACGCTAAAACAGTGGAATGAACACAACCATATAATAATAGCTATCTAGATTATATCTGATCAAAAGTTAACCAAAAGTAACGATTGATGGTGCATCCATAAAATGTACGATCATTTAAAACGGTACCAGTTTTACGCAGATGTAGCTAGCTAATATTGCTAGTTAGACTTAACATGGAACACTTTACAAATGACCAGAGCTGACAACTCACACATTGGCCGAGAGACATACGCATATTTGACCTTCATAATCACCTATTGAAAAGTTGTGTTTATTTGTCTAATTAGTTCATTATCAGCGCGTTACCAACTGCGCTCAAAAACAACGTTTTGAAATCGGAAGCATCTGCAATTTAACATGACGAGCGGAACCGCTACGATGGACCTGTCACAGTACTGTGAACCGCAGCACAATGAAGCATGACAGGTCCAGTTGTGTCAAATGTTTTAACCCAGAAGTGTACATTTGATTATAGGAGGGAGGGGGGGGGGGGGCAATACATAGAAAACTATCATTGGGTTAGGGTGTAGGGGCTGATTGATGCCATCTTGTCTTCAGTAGATTGTATTCTCCTTCAACTAGCAGACATAAACCACCTGAAGAATATTGATTAACTCGATTTTTTTCTAGAAGGTTGAGTGATGGAGAAATGAATTTGAAAAACAATTACATTTATCAAACACCAAGACCGTTGGAAACATACCGCAGCTGGCCAACCCTCCTTGAGAAAACATTTTAAAGAGAGAGTTCACCCAAATTACAAAGTGTTTGTGTCCTTACATTGAAAGCAGTCTATGGACAAGCAGACTAAACTTATGATCTGGTTACCCACAGCCATTAACTATGATAGTTTCATGTGCAGAGCCTAGGCGTAGTCGTAACACTCCCCAGCATGTGTTACAAAACTTGACACCTGAGAACAGGGATAAATCCCTCCCAACAGTTTCTACCATGTACCCTCCTCCCCATCTCATTACTGTCTGAATAAAATGTAAAAACTAAAACATTTTTTGTAAAATAAAATGCATACTTTAAATTGAAATCCCCCCAAAAAACAAGTCGTCAAATGTTGAGTTTATTTAAAATGTTCAAAGCATCCCGAATACACCTGACCTGTGGTTTTATTGAATTCCCCCGCCTATCTAGGGGTTGTGCCAGGGGCAATGAAATACACCTAGCTAATCTCACGCCAAGTTTTCTTCAAACGTTGTCAACTCTGAATTACACCTGTGAAGGGAAACGTTGTGTACTTGGTTTAACTAGCTAGTTAGTTGGTTGGTTTAACTAACTAGTTAAACCAACGACAACTACCCGTTTGACAGTCTGCCCGCACGTCCACGCAACTGTTACTGCTGCAGCCCCGTTCAGTTCAATGTARCATGTTAGCTAGCAAGATACATTACACAACGTTAAACTGGTTCCTGGTTACTTTTAAACTTACCCGGAGTTGGAGGCGCATGTTGCCTTGATAGAGTTGATCCGCAACTTGTTAGCGATGTCTTTCAGGCCCTGCAAAGTCTTCTCGTCGGGTTTATGGTAGCTAGCCATGCCTGAGGTAACGGAGACCGCTTGGTAAATGACAAGCACGGGTTTTTGAAGAGCTGCACAGCTTCTGTGTCCGTTCAACTCGTGAGACTAGCTGAGCATTCAAGGGATGCTGTAAACGAAGAGGAAAAGGAAGGAGACGGCTTTATATGGAATTACCCTCTGGCCGCCGTACAAGGAACTGGGCGGCTCGGCTGTGGACGCCCACCACACGTTTTCATTGGTTGAGGCGCGTTCTCATTCCACCACGCTCGACACAACGTAGCCTGCGTGATTAAACGTCAGCACGTACTCGTAACAGCTATATATTTATTTAGCTGCAATATTATAATAATGATTATAATTGATTAAATGTATATAGCGCTTTTCATAACAATCTCAAAGCCATCAGAAGCAAAAAACAAACAACCAATACATCAAGAGTAGCCTATAGTTGTCTAGGTAACCAATAGAGGCCAAGTCTTTGAGTGCGTTCATCCTCCAAAGATGAAGGGACAGTTCATGGCTTGATCAGAGGAAGGTGGTCAGGGAGATTGTTGATGAAGAGTCTGGTGACAATCATGTAGAGGGTTACACTGGGAACCAGCCTGAGTCATGTAGAGGGTTACACTGGGAACCAGCCTGAGTCATGTAGAGGGATACACTGGGAACCAGCCTGAGTCATGTAGAGGGATACACTGGGAACCAGCCTGAGTCATGTAGAGGGTTACACTGGGAACCAGCCATAGTCATGTAGAGGGTTACACTGGGAACCAGCCTGAGTCATGTAGAGGGTTACACTGGGAACCAGCCTGAGTTTCATGTAGAGGGTTACACTGGGAACCAGCCTGAGTCATGTAGAGGGTTACACTGGAAACCAGCCTGAGTCATGTAGAGGGTTACACTGGAAACCAGCCTGAGTCATGTAGCTACTGGACTTCTCCTCCTTCACAATGTATGGCACCCACTTGGGTGATACCTCAGCAGCTCTGGGCACCAGAAAGCTCACCACACACAGTTCAGAGTAGTAGCCAGTCGTCCTCGCTACGAGCCATCTGCCTCAGCAGCTCTGGGCACCAGAAAGCTCACCACACACAGTTCAGAGTAGTAGCCAGTCGTCCTCGCTACGAGCCTCAGCCCTGCATTCCTTTACTGCTCCTGTACCTCTCAAGTTTCAGGTGACTTTTCAATTGATGTTTTCAAAAGATCAGGAACCAGCATCCAATATGTAACCGCAGATAGAACAATGAGCAAATAAATCTCTGATATAACTTTTTGGGTGACTCGACCAAATTCACATAGAAATATGTTATAAATATATCATTCTCATTGAAATCAAGTCTAAGAAGCGGTCGATCTGTTCTATGTGAGCTATTTCTATGCTTTCCTTTCTTATGTTTAGTTTTTGAGTCTTTTTGTGGGTTTTGTACACCAGCTTCAAACAGCTGAAAATACAATATTTTTGGTTATGGAAAATAGCGGTTTGGATGGTACAATGATTTTCTGGAGGGTACAAACAGTCTTGGGCACAGACAACAGCACAAAGTGCAAGAAAGTAGAGACAACAATACATGACGCAAAGCTGCCACAACTGTCAGTAAGAGTGTCCATGATTGAGTCTTTGAATGAAGAGATGGAGATAAAACTGTCCAGTTTGAGTGTTTGTTGCAGCTCGTTCCAGTCGCTAGCTGCAGCGAACTGAAAAGACGAGCGACCCAGGGATGTGTGTGCTTTGGGGACCTTTAACAGAATGTGACTGGCAGAACAGGTGTTCTGCCCCAGGTGTCTTTCACGACTGACGAGCTCGAGGCAGAGGATATACGGCTCCCTCGGGAACAGGCCCCGACCCCCGTGATCTGTGTGAAGAGGAGGCGGAGAAAGAGAGGCCGGAGGGCGGGCTGCCATCTGAGGAGTAGGAGTCGATCGAATAAACCCCCACTCTCCTCAATTCTGCTCGCAAACATGCAATCTTTGGACAATAACGTGTTACACGTTTTGCCTATTCAATCTCCAATGGAATTCCTATCTCCTTCTCTCTCTAATATATCTGGCTTAATTAACTCATGTCTAGAAACACTTCATCCGGTCTTGGGCCGAACTCCGTTGGTATGGTCACCGGCGGCTGTTGTCTTTAGTGTGGAACGGTCGATATCGCTTTCAACATAAAAAAACACGTCATTGAAAGTGATGCAAACGGATACAAATAGTGGAATTATGCCATATTTGCAGTAGATAATGCTAAAACAAGGTTGGAATGTTGTTACATAATTTACAATTAAATAGAATAATTAATTTGTTTGACAATAAACAGAAAAAGAACTGTTGATATCCCATTGTGGATTTATTAGACTATAATTACATTGAGGGCATATGTATATGCACTGTACAGCCTTACCTATGGACTGTGTACACCATGAAATGGGCTATCAGTCTACTCAGTGACACCCACAGAACACAACTAACTCTTAAACCACTGTGAAATGAGACACATTAGCTCACCAGTCAATTTACTATTTGTATTGAACATTCAGAGCTAATGTGGCTAATGTTGTTTGTTTCAGAGTCCTGCAATAGAGATAAAATGTTTTTTGTAAACTCTACATGTGTACACAGTCCATAGGTAAGGCTGTACAGTGCATATACATATGCCCTCAAATGCAATTATGCAGTCTAATAAATCCACTGTGGGATTTCAACCGTTCTTTTCTGTTTATTGTCAAACCAATTAATTATTGTATTTAATCTTAAGTTATGTAACTGTAACAGTTTAACTTTAGTCCGTCCCCTCGCGAACCAGGGACCCTCTGCACACATCAACAACAGTCACCCACGAAGCATCGTTACCCATCGCTCCACAAAAGCCGCGGCCCTTGCAGAGCAAGGGGAACCACTACTTCAAGGTCTCAGAGCAAGTGACGTCACCGATTGAAAGGCTATTAGCGCGCACCACCGCTAACTAGCTAGCCATTTCACATCCGTTACATAACATTCCAACATTGTTTAGCATTATCATACGGCATGATTCTACTATTTATGTCCGTTTACATCACTTTCAATGAGGGATGTTTATTTTGAAGGCAAACCTGCAAATTCCACTATTGTTGCTAATCGTTATTGTGGCTAGCTTCACATAGGGTAGGGACAATGGGGTAGGTACCCAAGGACCAAGTTCAGCAGGACGGACGGACACAACGTTCAGATACACATTTATTATGTAGAACAAACATGTCAGTTGTATTAATGGAACTTTTATCTGCAACGTTCCAAACGTTTTTTGTACTGCCCAGGCGAACGCACTGAGCTATATGACCTCACCTCTGCCAATCGATTGTCTGTCTGAAAAGCCTCCGCGAATTAAAATGTGGTGGGCGACAGCCAAACCCCGCCCCGTTCCGTGGACATGGCGAGGGGCTGCCCCGGCCACTCGCACTCATTGGAGGGAAACACAGTCGTGCAACTTGTGAAGGAAATCGTTCTGAGAGGAAGTGGCAAACCCCCAAATCTTTGAAATGATGCAAACTCCCCATGATGGGAACATTAGTGTCAACAGCATAATAATTCTAGAAAATTATGAAAAAATGTGGAATTCACATAAGGCATCAAAACATTGTAGAATTATTATTCTGTAAAAACTGTTCATGAAAAGGCAATTTTTAGAAATGTACAAATGATAGTGCAAATTGGTGGTAGAGTTAGTGAGGTGGTGTAACATCAACAGCATCCCACTCCACACTCAAACCCCCATATAGGGTAGTACTAAGGCCAGAGAGACTATCTACAGTCCTAGTCTCCTCTCACTGCTAAGAGACTGTCTACAGTCCTAGTCTCCTCTCTAAGAGACTGTCTACAGTCCTAGTCTCCTCTCTCAGTCTCTTAGCAGTGAGAGGAGACTAGGACTGTAGACAGTCTCTTAGAGAGGAGACTAGGACTGTAGACAGTCTCTTAGAGAGGAGACTAGGGCTGTAGACAGTCTCTTAGCAGTGAGAGGAGACTAGGACTGGAGACAGTCTCTTAGAGAGGAGACTAGGGCTGTAGACAGTCTCTTAGCAGTGAGAGGAGACTAGGACTGCAGACAGTCTCTTAGAGAGGAGACTAGGACTGTAGACAGTCTCTTAGTAGTGAGAGGAGACTAGGACTGCAGACAGTCTCTTAGAGAGGAGACTAGGACTGTAGACAGTCTCTTAGTAGTGAGAGGAGACTAGGACTGCAGACAGTCTCTTAAGAGGAGACTAGGACTGTAGACAGTCTCTTAGAGAGGAGACTAGGGCTGTAGACAGTCTCTTAGCAGTGAGAGGAGACTAGGACTGTAGACAGTCTCTTAGAGAGGAGACTAGGACTGTAGACAGTCTCTTAGCAGTGAGAGAGAACTAGGACTGTAGACAGTCTCTTAGAGAGGAGACTAGGACTGTAGACAGTCTCTTAGCAGTGAGAGGAGACTAGGACTGTAGACAGTCTCTTAGAGAGGAGACTAGGACTGTAGACAGTCTCTTAGCAGTGAGAGGAGACTAGGACTGTAGACAGTCTCTTAGCAGTGAGAGGAGACTAGGACTGTAGACAGCTCTTAGTAGTGAGAGGAGACTAGGGCTGTAGACAGTCTCTTAGCAGTGAGAGGAGACTAGGACTGTAGACAGTCTCTTAGCAGTGAGAGGAGACTAGGACTGTAGACAGTCTCTTAGAGAGGAGACTAGGACTGTAGACAGTCTCTTAGAGAGGAGACTAGGACTGTAGACAGTCTCTTAGTAGTGAGAGGAGACTAGGACTGTAGATAGTCTCTTAACAGTGAGAGGAGACTAGGACTGTAGATAGTCCTCTTA
>NW_019943174.1:0-15106 GCF_002910315.2 Salvelinus sp. IW2-2015
ATCATGTTGAATCAGTGCCCCACCTAGCCAGCTGACACCATGACAGTCAATTTTTGAATAAGTGCCCCACCTAGCCAGCTGACACCATAATCATGTTGAAAAGGTGCCCCCCCGGCCCCACCTAGCCAGCTGACACCATACAGTCATGTTTTGAATCAGCGCGTGCCCCACTTACCAGCGACACCCATATCATGTTTGAATAAGGTGCCCCCACCTAGGCCAGCTGACACCATATCATTTGAATCAGGTGCCCCCACCTACCAGCAGACACCATATACAGTCATGTTAATCAGGTGCCCCACTGAGCCCAGCTGACACCATATTATGTGAATAAGGTGCCCACCTTAGCCCAGCGACACCATATCATGCTTGAATAAGTGCCCACCTAGCCAGCATGACAACCATGACAGTCATGTTGAATCAGTGCCCAACCAGCCAGCTGACACCATATCTGTTTGAATAAGGTGCCGCTCGTCCAACCGAGCCAGCAGACACCATAATCATGTTGAATCAGGTGCCCCACCAGCAAGCAGACACCATACAGTCAGGTGAATCAGGTCCCCACCTAGCCAAGCTGACACCATAATTATGTTGATACAGGTGCCCCACGCTACCAGCTACAGCCATATCATGTGAATACCAGGTGCCCCACCTAGCCAGCTGACACCCATGACATCATGTTGAATCAATGCCCAACCTAGCCAGCTGACACCATTATCATGTTGAATTAGTGCCCAACACCTAGCCACTACACCATATCATGTTGAATCAGGTGCCCCACCTGCCAGCTGACACCATATCAATGTTGAATCAGTGCCCCACCTAGCCAGATGACACCATATCATGTTGAATCAGTTGCCCCCCACCTAGCCAGCTACACCATGACAATCATGTGAATCAAGTGCCCCAACCTAGCTCACGCTGAACACCATGACAGTCATGTTAATCAGGTCCCCCACCTAGCCCAGCTGACACCATATCATGGTTGAATCAGGTGCCCCACCTAGCCAGCTACACCATATTCATGTGAATCAGAGTGCCCCACCTAGCCAGCTGACACCATATCATGTTGGAATAAGGTGCCCCACCATAGCCAGCTGACACCATTGTGCATGTTAATACATCGTGCAACCCACCTACCAGCTGACAACCATATCATTGTTGAATCAGCTGCCCCACCTACCAGCTTGACACCATGACAGTCATGTTGAATCAGGTGCCCCACCTAGCCAGCTGACACCATATCATGTTGAATTCAGTGTGCCCCACCTAGCCAGCTTGACCACCATATTCATGTTGAATCAGGTGCCACCACCTAGCTAGCTGACACCCATATCATGTTGAATGTTTTCAGGTGCCCCACCTAGCCAGCTGGAACACCATATCATGTTAATCAGTGCTCCACCTAGGCCAGCTGACACCATTCATGTTGAATAAGCTGCCCCACCTAGGCCAGCTGACACCATATCATGTTGAATCAGGTGCCCCACCTAGCCAGCTAAACACCATATCATGTTGAAAAGTGCAACCCTAGCCAGCTGACACCAATGAACAGTAATTTGATCAGTGCCCCACCTAGCCAGCTGACACCATTGACAGTCATGTTGAATAAGGTGCCCACCTAGCCAGCTGACACCATATCATGTTGAATAAGTGCCCACCTAGCCAAGCTACACCATGACATCATGTTGAATCAGGTGCCACAACTTAGCCAGTTGGACACCCATATCATGTTTGCAATAAGGTGCCGCTTACACTAGCCAGCTGACACCATATTTTCATGTAAAGCAGGTGCCCCACCTACCAGCTGCACCCACCATGACAGTCAGTGAATCAGTTGCCCCACCTAAGCACAGCTGACACCATTACAGTCATCGTTGAATCAGTGCCCCCACCTAGCCAGCTGACACCATATCATGTTGAATCAGGCTGCCCCACCTAGCCAGCTGACACCATGACAGTCATGTTGAATCAGGTGCCCCACCTAGCCCAGCTACACCATGACAGTCATTTAATCAGGTGCCCCCACCTAGCCACTACACTATATTCATGTTGAACCAGATCCCACCTAGCCAGCTGACACCATATCATTTGATCAGGTGCCCACCTAAGCCAGCGACACCATGACAGTCATGTTGAATCAGGTGCCCCACCTAGCCAGCTGACACCATGACATCATTGTTGAAATCAGCGTGCCCCACCTAGCCAGCTGACACTAATCATGTTGAAATCAGGTGCCCCACCTAGCCAGCTGACACATATATCATGGAATCAGTTGCCCCCACCAGCCAAGCTGACACCATATCATGTTGAAATCAGGTGGCCCCACCTAGCCAGCTGACACCATATCATGTTGAATCAGCGTGCCCCACCTAGCCACTGACACCATGGACAGTCATTTGAATCAGTGCCACACCCTAGCCAGCTGACACCATATTCATGTGAATAAGGCTGCTCCACCTAGCCAGCTGACACCATATCATGTTGAATCAGGTGCCCCACCTAACCACTGACACCATGACAGTCATGTTGAATCAAGGTGCCCCACCTAGCCACAGACTACACCGTATCATGTGAAATTCAGGTGCCCCACCTTACCAGCTGACACCATGAAGTCAGGTTGAAAAGTGCACCCCACCTAAGCCAGTGACACCATTATCATGTTGAATAAGGAGTGCAACACCTAGCCAGCTGACACCAATGACAGTCATGTTGAATCAGGTGCCCCACTAGCAGCTGACACCAGACATCAATGTTGAATAAAGGCCCCACCTAAGCCCACTACCCATGTGACACCATATCATGTTGAATAAGTGCCCCACCTAGCCAGCGCACACCATGACATCATGGTGTCAGTCTGCTAGGTGGGGCAACCTGATCAACAGGGGATATCTGTCAGCTTTGCTAGGCTGGGCACCTGATTCCAACATGACTGTCCATGACGATGTCAGCTGTTAGTGATGTGGGGACGAGTGCACCCCTGAAAATCTAGATTTCTTCTCTACTCAACATGATATGGGTGTCAGCTGTAGGTGGAGCACCTATTCAAACCATGAAATATGGTGTCAGCTGGCTAGTTGGCACCTGATCAACATGACTGTCCCCATGTGTCACTGGCTAGGTGGGGCATCCTGATGCAACATGTATATGGGTGTCAGCTGGCTAGGACTGGGGCACCTGAAATCATACAACTATGATATGCATTCAAGCTGGCGTAGTGGGGCACCGGAGTCCAACAGGTATAGTGTCAGCTAATTTCTGGCTAGGTGGGGCACGCCTACACGCATATTCAACATGATATAGTGTCAGCTGATGACTCAGTGGGCACCTGATTCAACATGACTGTCATGGTGTCAGTGCTAGTGGGCACCTGAATTCAACACGATTGACTGTCATGTGTCCAGCTGGCTAGGGGGGCACCTAGATTCAACATGATATCGGCTGTCAAGCTGCTAGTGGTGGCATCTGGTTCAACATGATATAGTGTCACTGGCTAGGTGGCACGCATGATTCAACAGATGACTTCATAGGTGTCAGCAACCCTAGGTGGGGCATCCTGATTCAACATGACTGTCTGGTGTCAGCTGGCTAGGTGGGGCACCTGATTCAAACATGATATCGTGTCCAGTCTGCTAAGGTGGAGGCAACTGAAATAGATTTCAACATGACTGTTCATGGTTGGCAGGCTGCTAGTGCGGGCACCTGATGTCAACATGACTGGTCATGGTGTCACGCTCTAAGTCCACCTGATTCAACAAGATATGGTGTCAGCTGGCTATGATAGGGCACCTTATTCAAACATATATGGTGCAACTGGCTAAGTGGGGCAACCTGGATTCAACTATGACTGTGTCAGGTCAGCTGGACTACAGTGGGCACCCTTATTCAACTATATATGTTGTCAGCTGGCTAGTGGGCACCTTATCCAACATGAACGTCATGGTGTCAGCTCTATGGGCACCTTCACATTACTTCATGGTGTCAGCTGTGCTAGGTGTTGCACCCTTATGCAACATGATATGGTGTCAGCTGCCTAGATGGGGCGCACTATTCCAAACATTTTTCTATGTTCAAGCTGGCTAAAAGTGTGGGGCACCCTTATTCAACATTTGATATGGTGTCAGCTGCTGTGGAGCACCGTGATTCAAACATGATTATGTGTCAGCTGGCTAGTGGGGCAACCGGACCCTACTTTTATCAAACTAAGTGATATGGTGTCAGCATAGCTAGGTGAGGCACCTGATTCAACATGACGTATGTGTCAGCTGCTAGTAGGGCACCCTGATTCAACATGATATCGGTGTCAGCTGCTAGGTGGCACCTGATTCTCAAACATACTTCATGGTGTCAGCTCACTTAGGTGGGCACTATTCAACGATGATATGGTTTCAGCTGCTAGGTGGGGCACTCTATTCAACAATTATATGTGTCAGGCGCTTAGGTGGGCACCTTATTCAACATGATATAGTGTCAGCTGGCGACTGCATTTGGCTCTAGTCGCACCTATTCAACATGATTATGGTGTCACTGCTAGGTGGGCCAACCTGATTCAACATGATATTGTCTGTTCAGCTGGCTAGGTGGGGCACCTGATTCAACATGAACTGTCATGGTGTCAGCTGGCTAAGTGGGCCAACCTGATCACATGCACTGTTCATGTGTCAGCTTGCTAGGTGGGCACCTGATTCAACATGATATCGTGTCATTCTCGCTAGCGGTGGGGCAACTCCCCTCTATTATTCAACATGATATGTTCAGCTGCTAGGTGCGCACCTGATTTCAACATGTATGGAATGTCAGCTGCTAGGGGGGCACCTGATTCACATGATATGGTGTCAGCTGCTAGGTTGGGCACCTGATTCAACAGGACTGTCATGGTATGTCAGCTGCTAGGTGGGGCCACCCTTATTCAATGATATGGTATGTCAGGCTGGCTAGGTGCGGCAACCTTATTCAACAATAAATATGTGTCATGCTGGCTAGCGTGGCACCTAATTCAACATACGCATGTGTCTGCTGGCTAGGTGGGCACCTGATTCAACAATATTGGTTTCTGCTGGCTTAGTTGCACCTTATTTCACATGAGTTTATGGTCTGTCAGCTGGCTAGTTGGGCAAACCTGATTCAACCACCAACCAGATGACTGTCATGGTGTCAGCTGGCCTAGGTGTAGGCACCTTATTTCAACATGATTGTGTCAGCTGCTACGTGTGGGGCACCTTATTCAACATAATTGGTGTCAGCTGGCTAGGTGGGCGCACCTGATTCAACCATGACTGTCATGGGTCTGCCTGGCTAGTGCCGGCAACCTTGATTCAACAGTACGTTATGTGTCAGCTGCTAAGGGGGGCACCTTATTCAACATGATATGGTTGTCAGGCTGGCTAAGTGGGCAACCGATCAAACATAACGACTGTTCATGCGTGTCAGCTGCTAGGTGGGTGCACCTTATTCAAACATAATGGTTCAGCTGGGCTAGTGGGGCACCTGTATTCACATGTGACCGGTCATGGTGGTCAGCTGGCTAGGTGGGCACCTTATTCAACATGACTGTCATGGTGTCAGGCTGCTAGTGTGTGGCACACCTTATTACATACTGTTCAAATGGTGTCAGGCTGGCTAGGTGGGGCACCCTTGATCCACATGACTTTCCATGGTGTAGCAGCTGGCTAGGTGTGCACCTGATTCAACATGAATATGGTCAGTGGCAGGACTGTCATATGAGTCGTGTTAGCGTTGGGGGCACCTATTCAACCATGACGTCATGTGTCAGCTGGCTAGGGGGCACCTGTATTCAACATGATTATGGTGTCAGCTGGCTAGGTGGCCGTGGTCAACTGACTGTCATGTTCACTGTATGCAGACCGATCAACGATGTATGGCTGGTCAGCTGGCTAGGTGAGGCACCTATGATCAACATGATATGGTGTCAGCTGGCTAGGGGGCACTCTGAATTCAACATGACTGTATGTTGTTCAGCTGGTAGGGTGGGCACCTGATTCAACATACTATGTGTCAGCTGGCTAGGTGGGGCACCTGATTCAAACATGATATGAGTGTCAGCTGGCGTAGGGGTGGCACCTGATTCACATGACTGTTATAGGTGTCAGCTGGCTAGGGTGGGCACCTGATTCAACGATGATATTTGGTTCAAAGCTGGCTTTAGGTTGCGCCGGCACCTGATTCCGTAACATGCATTATGTTCTGTCAGCTGGCTGTGGGGCATGATCATACTTCAGGTGCAGGTGGGCTAGGGGACCGATCTCAGCATGTCTGGTGTCAGTGGCTATGGCACCGTTAAACATAGATAGGTGCAGGCTGGGCATAGGTTGGGCACCTGACTTCGAATCATGTGACTGTCGATGGTGTCAGCTGCGCTAGCGTGGACACCTGATTCAAACATGACTGTGTCATGGTGTTCAGCTGGCTAGGTGGGCACCTGATTCAACCATGATATGGTGTCAGCTGGGCTAGCGGTGGGCACCTTGATTTCAACATGGACTGTCATGGTGTCAGACTGGCTTAGGTTGGCAACCTGAATTCAAACAGGTGACTGTCATTAAGATGTCAGCTGAGCTAGGTGGGGCACCCGATTCAACATGATATCGGTGTCAGCTGGCTAGTAGGGCACCTTATTCAACATGATATGTGTCAACTGGCTAAGGTTGGTCACCGCTGATTCAACATACTGTCATGTGTCAGCTGCTAGGTGGGCGCACCTATGATTCCACATGATATGGTGCAGCTGGCTAGGTGGGCACCTTATCAAACATGACTTGTCATGCGGTGTCAGCTGGCTACGGTGGGCAACCTGATTCAACATTACTGTCATGTGTCACTCCTAGGGTGTTGCACCCTTATTCAACATGATATGGTGGCAGCTGCTAGGTGGGCACCTGATTCAACATGATATGGGTCAGCTGGCTAGGTGGGCACCTTATTCAACATTGAGATTGGTGTCAGCTGGCTAGGTGGAGCACCTTGAGTTTCAAACATGATAATGGTGTCAGTGGCTAGGGTGGGCACCTGTTCAAAATTTCTACTATGGGCACTGTAACAGATATGGTGGTCAGCAGGCTAGGTGGGGCACCTCGATTCAACAGTATCGTGTCAGCTGCTAGGTGGGACCTGATTCACATGATTTATGGTGTCACGCTAGGTGGGGCACCTGAGGTTTCAGACTGTCATAGAAGATGTCAGCATGGCTGAGGTGGGGCTGACCTGATCAACATGATATTGGTGTCAGCTGTGGCTGGCGGGGCACTGTTCAACATGATATGTGTCAAGCTGGCTAGTGGGCACCTGATTCAACATGATATGGTGTGCAGCTGGCTAGGTGGGCACCTAATTTCATACACTGACCTATGGTTGTCAGCTGTGCTAGGTGGGGCACCCCTGATTCAACATGACTTATGGTGTCAGCTGGCTGTGGGGCACCTGATTCAGACAGACTGTCCAATTAGGGGTCAGCTGCTAGGTGGCACTGATCATGGGCTGCATGCACCGTCTAGATTAGTTCGCACATTCATAGGATGTATGGTGTAGCATTCTGGCGTAGTGGGGCACCTGATTCAACATATATGGTGTCAGACTGCTAGGTGGGCACCTGATTTCAACATGACTATGGTGTCCAGCTGCTAGGTGGGCACCTGATCAACAATTTGATATGGAGTGTCAGCTGGCAGAAGGTGGAGCCTAGACAGCATGTGCACCAAAAAGGGTTAGTGCGTTCTCGCTGGTCTCTCTCTCCCTCTCTTCCCAGCCTTATCAGGCCACAATTACTGTCAATACACTCTGCACTTAGCCTATTGACCCAGGCTCCTTACTGTCTCTTCTATGCTGCTGTGTCCTGCTCTTGGCTCCTGCTCTCTGTCTCCCGTCATCCGGCATTGCTGTATGGCTCCTGTCGTCTCTATGCTCCTGTCTCCTATGCGGCTGTCTGCTCTCTATGCTGCTGGTCTCTCTCATGCTCCTGTCTTCCTCTAGCTGCCGTGCTCCTGTATTCTCATATGGCTGCCGTGGCTCCTGTCTCTCTATGCTGCCTGGCTCCTGTCTCTCTATGCTGCTGTGTGCTCCTGGTCTCTCTATGCTGCGTGGCTTCCGTCTCTCTCTATCTGCCGTGGCTCCTTCTCTCCTATGCTGCTTGCTCCTGTCTCTCTATTCTGCCGTGGCTCCTGTCTCTCTATGCTGCTGTGGCTTTCCTGTCTCATCTATGCTTGCTGGGCCTCCTGTCTCTCTATGCTCCTGTCTCTCTAATGTGCTGCCGTAGGCTCCTGAATCTCTCTATGCTGATGAGGCTCCTGTCTCTCTATGCTCCGTGGCCTCCTGTCTCTCTATGCGCTGTATCTCTATTGCTTGCTGTCTCTCTCTAGCTGCTGTTCTGCTCGTCTTCATCTTTGGTATGGCTCCTGATTTATTGCGCGCCCTCACTGCTGCTCCTCGCCTATCTCTGATCATGCTTCTGTCTTCTGCCGTGCTCTGTACTTCCTAGCCGGCTCCTGTCCTCTATCTGCTCATGGCCTCATCTGCCTGGATCTCCTGTCTCTCTATGCTGGCCGTGGCTCCTGTCCTCCTATTTGCTGCTGTGGCTTCCTGTCGTCTCAGTCTCGATGCTCCTGGTCTCTCTGATGCTGCCGTGTGCGTCCTGTCTACTTATTCGTCCGCTTTGTGACTTGCTGTTATGCATGCCTGAGCTCCGTCTCATATGCTCCGTGGCTCCTGTCTCTCCTATGCTGCTGGGCTCCTGTCTCTACCTGACCTTGGCTCCTGGTCTCTCTATGCTGCCGTGGCTTCCTGTTCCTCTCTATGCCGTGACTCCTGCGCCTGCTCTGTCTCTCTGATTGCTGCCTGGCGTCCTGTCTCTCTAGGCTGACCGGTGCTGCCGTGTCTCTCACTTCGCTGGCTCCTGCTCTCTTATGCTGCCGTGGCCTCCTGTCTCTCTATGCTTGTTCCCTGCTGCTTGGCCTGTATTCTCTAGTGACGCTCCTGTCCTCTATGCTGCCGTGGCTCCTGGCTCTCTGAATGCTGCCGATGGCTCCTGTCCTCTCGCATGCTTGCCTGAATGTCCATGCTCTCTGGCCCTATCGCTCTCGTGGCTCCTGTCTCTCTATGGTGCCGTGGCTCCGTTCTCTCTATGCTGCCGTGAGACTCCTGTCTACTCTATGGCTGCTGTTGTCCTGTCATCTCTATGCTCCGTGGCTCTTGCTCCTTGCATTGCTTGCACTGTCATGTCTCTCTATCTCTGCTCTTGCTGTCTACGTCTTATGTCTCGTGCTCGACTTCTCTATCCTCTATCCGCTGACTTTGTACTTCTCTCGATGCTGCAACTGTACTTCACTGCCCTATGCTCTCCTATCTCGGGTTCTTGCTTTTCGTTATGGCGGGTCCTATGTACTCACTTGCTTCTAGTGCGTCTCTCGAGTCGTCTCTAGTCTTAGGTTCCTTCTATTTTGTTTCTCTCTCCTACTCCTTTATCTCTATTGTCTCAGGCTTGTCTCTCTATGTTCTCTCATGCTCTGCTCTATGCTCCGTGGTACTTTAGCGTGGCTCTACTCTCGTAAAGCATATTAGTATCTCTCGAGTTGGTTCCCTGGTCTGTCTTATACCTCGAGAGTATCGATATTGATTACTGGTTGGTTCCCTGTCGTGTCTATTCTGAATACTGATATTACAATTACTGTTTTCACACATGGTCGTGTCTATGATGTACCGAACATGTGTCGTATATATTACTTAGTGTTAGTGCTCCCTCATGGTCATCGTTCTATTTGCCGAAGCTTATGATATTATTACTGGTTGGATCCCTCTGGCTACGTGTCTATTCCGGAATATGATTATTAACTGGTCTTGGTTCCTCCTTGGGTCGTTGCTATTCCGAACATGATATTATTACTGGTATAGTTCCCTGGTCAGTCTACTCCTTTCCGACAATTGGAAATGATAGCTGTTCTGGTTGGTAGTCTCTGTCGTGTACTCTCCATCCGGAATATGATATTTTATTACTGGTTGTTTTCGCTGTCTGTCTGTCCTATTCCCTAACCTATAACTCTTACTTACTGGCTAGTTCCCTGGTCATGTCTATTGCCGAATCATTATTGATATATTCTATCTGGTTGGTTCGCCTGGTCGGCTTGTCTACATTCCAAATATGAATTATTACTGGATTGGTGTTTTCGCCTGGATCGTGTCTATTTCCCGAATAATATATTTATTACTGGTGTTCCCTGGTTTGCTGTCCATGTGCCGAATATCGATATTCTATTACTGCTTCCCTTGCATTTTATTACAGTAACTTACACAGATAAACTTGGATCTTGGCCAGTAAAATACCTAGTAAGCATTTAAAAAAAAACATTTTTTCCCTTTTGTGTCCTGGAGTCTAAAGTAGTTGCCTTTATAGGACGAAGCCGTGTACCCGTCTAAAGTGCATCTATTATAGGGAACAGAGCCCGTATTGTACCCTGGTACTAAAGTAGGACTTTATAGGAACAGAGCCCTTGTTTACCCTGGTGCTTAAGTGTAGTGCGACTTTATACGGGTAACAGAGCCCACTTTGTACCCTGGTCTATACCACGTAGTGCACTATTCTATCAACTAAATGCGCATCTTTCATGTGACACCTGGTCTAAAGTATGCTACATTTATAGGAACGAGCATGTACGCGCGTGGTGCAGACACTTGCAGAGAGTGCACTTCTTATAGGAACAGACCCTTTGTAGCCCTGAATCTTAAAGTAGTGCACTTTATATAGGAACAGAGCCCTTGTACCCTGGTCTAAAGTAGTGCACTTTATTTACGAACAAGTCCTATTATACTCCTTAGCGTGTGTAAGAGTCAGTTGCACTTTATAGGGAACAGAGCCCTTTTACCTTGCGTCAAAAAGTATGATTTAAAGCTCTTATCTAAAGGTGTTTTTAGGAATGATGGCTGCCATTTGACGTAGATGCATGAACGTACCAAACAATATTGACGAACCATGTCGGATGGATGGAAAGAGCAAAGTCGGGGAGCCCACTGCCTTATTGCTTAGTAATCCACCCTTTCGGAAATCTAACTCGACGGCTAGTCAGCATCTCCAACAGTGAAATACTATAGCCAGTTCCTTTTAACGAGTGTTCAATCCTGCTGACTGTTGATGATAGCGTAGGGTTGTGCGTGTGTCAGAATGTTACTCGATTGTGGTGTGGCGAGTTCGCGATGTCATTTAGATTGCATTATCCGGTATTCACAGTGTCAAAGAGGAATATCACTTGAATCTAATGCCTACCTTCGGTTTATCCTAGTTAGTTTTCCTTCTCTTTATTCAGATGAATCCGTTGCTCAGCAATCGAAGAATACATCTTGCTCTAAAATAAGCTTCCGGTGTTTTCAATAGATCCTCGTACTCTGAGCGACGAGAAATAGATTGTTCATCAAAATGAATGGAGGACCCGCCAAGCTAAATTGTGGTTTGAAATGTACTGCTCCGATTAACCAGAACAATGTGTCTCTTGTCTCAAAAGTGAATGCTAAGCTCCACTGTGGAAGGAATAGGTAAACAGATAAGTCACCGCACAGGCAGAGATCTGGTTATCCCAAACACCACCACCTTCCTGTTCAGAGATCTTGTTACCCAAAGTACACACTCTTCCTGTTCCAAGATCGGCTGACTACCCCATTTGTCTAATCCGGTTAACCCGAATACACCACGCTTTCCCTGTTAGAGATCTGTCTGTTACCCAATTACACACCTGTCTTCCTGTTCAAGATCTGGTTTACCCAACACACTACGCTTCCTGTTCTAGAGATCTGGTTACCCAATACACACTGCTCTCCGGTTTAGAGATCTTGGTTACCAATACCACCACTGCTTCCTGTAGAGACTGGTACCCAATACCAACTGTTCTGTCTTTAGATCTCGACTAGCCTTTCGCCTGTTTAGAGATCTGCGTTACCCAATACACCCTTCTTCCTGTTTAGAATCTGGTTACCCAAACACATGCTTCCTGTTTAGGAGATCTGCACCCAATTACACCACTCTTCCTGTTTAGAGATCTGTGGTTTACCAATAACACACTGCTTTCTCCTGTTTTAATAGATCTGCTCGTATACCCAACACACATCTGCTTCCTGTTTAGAGATCTGGACCCTTACCACAAACACACTCCTCCTGTTCAAAGATCTGTTACCCAATACACAACTGCTTCCTGTTTAGAGATCTGGTTACCCCAATTGACACACTGCTGTCCTGTTTAAGAGAATCTGTTAGCCCCACCACTGCTTCCTGTCAGAGATCTGTTACCCAATACACACTGTCTTCCTTCGCTTCAGAGATCTGGTTACCCAATACACACTGCTCCTGTTTAGAATCTGGTTACCCCAATATCACACTGCTTCCTGTTTAGAGATCTGGTTATCAATACACACTCTCCTGTTCAGAATCTGGTGTTACCCAACACACACTGCTTGCCATAGAATCTGGTTACCCCACATACACACTCGCTTCTCTCTTTCAGAATCTGGTTACCCAATTACACACTGTTCGTACCTGCTTCAGAGATCTGGCCTACCCAATACACCCTGCTTCCCCGTGTTTAGAGATCTGCGTTACCCAATACAACCGCTGGTCCTGTTTTTAATGCGTTACCCACCCATCTGCTTCCTGTAGAAGATTGGTTACCCAATACCACACTGCTTCCTGTTCAGAGATCTTGGTTACCCAATACACACTGCTTCCTGTTTAGAGATTCTGGCTTACCCAATACCACACTGCTTCCTGTCAGAGATCTGGTTACCCAATTACACCACTGCTTCCTGTTTAAGAACTCTGGTTACCCAACCACACACTGCTTCCTGTTTAGAGATCTGGTTACCCAATACACACTGCTTCCCTGTTTCCGAATCTGGTTACCCTAATACACCACTGACTTCCTGTTTAGAGATCTGGTACCCAATACACCTGCTTCCTGATTAGAAGATCTGGTTACCCAAACACACACTCTTCCTGTTTAGAGATCTGGTTACCCAATACACACTCTTCCTGTTCAGAGATCTGGTACCCAATACACACTGCTTCCTGTTTAGAGATCTGGTTACCCCAATACACCTGCTTCCTGGTTTAAGAGATCTGCGTACCCAATACACAACTCTTCCTGTTCAGAGATCTGGTTTACCCAATACACACTCTTCCTGTTAGAGATCTGGTTACCCAATACACACTGCTTCCTGTCAACCTGTCCTTGTCTTTGTGTTGTTTAAACGTTGACTTTTGTTCTGAAGTTTCAAACATGTTTTGCTTAAATGTAGTATTGTCATTCTCACTGTGAACAACATCATTCCTGAGTAGGGAGAAAAACCTAGAAGAAAAGCATCTTTGCTTAGTAAAACATAAGAACTGCAAAATTTCAGAGCTACGTATAAAGCCAATATTGTGGCTTGGAAGCCTTTGTCCAATGGTGGACTGAATGGTTGGCTGGTAGAGTTTAGTATGGACTGACTGGATGACAGAGTTCCAGTGTTCTACCTTAAAGTCCATCAGTCAACCTAAACGCTAGTCAGCATCCATGTTCAGCAGTCCATACCTAAACGTGCATCCAGTCAGTCCATACCATAAACTGTCATCCAAGCCCAGTCCATACCTAAACTGTCATCCAGTCAGTCCATACCTAAACTGTATTCCAGCCGGTCCGATACCTTAAACTTCATCCAGTCAGTCCATACCTAAACTGTCATCCAGTCAGTCCATACCTAAACTGTCATCCAGTCAGTCCATACCTAAACTGTCATCCAGTCAGCCAGTCCATACCTAAACTCTGTCATCCAGCCAGTCCATACCTAAACTGTCATCCAGTCACTCCATACCTAAACTCTGTCATCCAGTCAGCCAGTCTATACCTAAACTCTGTTTAGGTATTGATGTTCTCATGTTCTCATGTTCTCACATGAACGCACATGGTCAGCGCATGGTCAGCTCATGGCAGACCTTACTCAATCCCCTCTCATTCGCCCCCACTTCACATTAGAAGCATCAAACAAGGTTCTAAAGACTGTTGACATCTAGTGGAAGCCTTAGGAAGTGCAACATGACCCCATTTCCACTGTATCTTGGATAAGCAAAGAGTTGAAAAACTAAAAACCTCAGATTTCCCACTTCCTTCTCAGGTTTTTGCCTGCCATATGAGTTCTGTTATACTCTCAGACATCATTCAAACAGTTTTAGAAACTTCAGAGTTTTTTCTATCCAAATATACTAATAATATGCATATCCTAGCATCTGGGCCTGAGTAGCAGGCAGTTTACTCTGGGCACACTTTTCATCCGGACGTGAAAATGCTGCCCCCTACCCAAGGTTTAGTGAGTGTTTTGTTCCAAATGCAATGCTTTTAGTTTTAGAAATATTTAGAACACACTTATTCCTTGCCACCCACTCTGAAACTAACTGCAGCTCTTTGTTGAGTGTTGCAGTCATTTCAGTCACTGTAATAGCTGACATGTATAGTGTTGAGTCATCCGCATACATAGAAACTCTGGCTTTACTCAGTCAGTGGCATGTCGTTAGTAAAAATTTAAAAAAGCAAGGGGCCTGAACAGCTACCCTGGGGATTTCCTGATTCTAACTGGATTATATTTCATAGGCTTCCATTGAAGAACACCCTCTGTGTTCTGTTAGACAAGTAACTCTATCCACATTATAGCAGGGGGTGTAAAGGGTGCCATAACAGCAGGTGCCATAACACATACGTTTTTCCAGCAGCAGACTATGATCGATAATGTCAAAAGCTGCACTGAAGTCTAACAAAACATCCCCCACAATCATTTTATCATATATTTCTCTCAGCCAATCATCAGTAATTTGTGTAAGTGCTGTGTTTGTTGAGTGTCCTTCCCTATAAGCTGAAATTCTGTTGTCAATTTGTTTACTGTGAAATAGCATTGTATCTGGTCAAACACCATTTTTTCCAGAAGTTTACTAAGGGTTGGTAACAGGCTGATTGGTCGGCTATTTGAGCCAGTAAAGGTGACTTTACTATTCTTGGGTAGAGGAATGACTTTAGCTTCCCTCCAGGCCTGAGGGCACACACCTTTTAGTAGGCTTAAATTGAAAATGAGGCAAATAGGAGTGGCAATA
>NW_019943174.1:15764-17395 GCF_002910315.2 Salvelinus sp. IW2-2015
TTCAATGAGCCATCTGATTCAATGAGCCATCTGATTCAATGAGCCATCTGATTCAATGAGCCATCTGATTCATTGAATGATGGAGCCAAGTTGGCTTTTTTTCCCCAAAATGTCATTTAAGTTTCCCCAAAGCTTTTTACTATCATTCTTTATGTCATTTATCTTTGTTTCAGAGTGTAGTTTATTTTTATCTTTATTTCATTTAGTCACATGATTTCTTAATTTTCAGTACGTTTGCCAAACATTTGTGCAGCCAGACTTAATTGCCATTCCTCTTGCCGCATCCCTCTCATACCAATTTTCTATTCCTTATCAATCTAGGGGGATTTAACAGTTTTTACAGTCATTTTCTTAATGGGTGCTTATTAGTAACTGGAATAAGTTGTTTCATAAATGTGTCAAGTGCAGCATCTGGTTGCTCCTCATTACACACCACAGACCAGCAAATATTATTTACATCATCAACATAAATTCACTACAAAACATATTGCTTGACCTCTTATACACTATATTAGTCCCAGCCTTTGGAACCTTTTTTTCCCCTAGATATGGATAGTATATTGTGATCACTACATCCTATGGATTTGGATACTGCTTTAAGCAAATATCTTCAGCATTAGTAAAAATGTGCTCAATACATGTTGATGATTTAATTCCTGTGCTCTTTGTAACTAACCTGGTAGGTTGACTGACAACCTGAACCAGGTTGCAGACACTGGCTACAGTTTGAAGCTTTTTATTGAGTGGGCAGCTTGATGAAAGCCAGTCAATTTCTAAATCACACAGAAAATATACCTCTCTGTTGATATCATATACATTGTCAAGCATTTCACACATGTTATTCAGATACTGACTGTTAGCACTTGGTGGTCTATAGCAGCTTCCCACCAGAATGGGCTTTAGGTGAGGCAGATGAACCTGTAGCCATATTACTTCTATAGTATTTAACATGAGATCCTCTCTAAGCTCTAAGCTTAAGGTGAGGCAGTGGGACGAAACCCAAAGTGCAAAATAATAAAGTACTCAGGAATAGTAGGATAAATTCCTCTCAGGAAAACAAGCAACATTTACAATGACCGACAAAGACAAATGGTATTGGGAGTACATATACAGTGATAGAGTGGGGATTGGAACCAGGTGTGTAATGATGATGACGAGACAAGTCCGGGGTTGATGAGTGAAGGGCGTTTGCCATCTTCTATCTTCTACAATGAAAGCATATAGGCCTGGTCTCTCCTCCTTATGAGAACATGATTAGGCATGTCATCCTCTTCTTAATTGACCGGAAGGCAATGATTAGGAACCTTCTCTCTACCAATGAGAGCATGAATTACGGCCCTGTCTTCTCTCTCGTTACACTGACAAGCATGATTAGCCTTCTCTTCTCTTAAAGAAGCATTATTTAGCCTGTCTCTCTTCTATAATGAGAAGCATTGATTAGGCCTGATCTCTCTCTCTTAATGAAGAAGCAATGATTAGGCCCTGTCTCTCTGCTCTAATGAAGAAAGCATGATTCGCCTGCTGTCTCTCTCTCTTAATTTGAAGAAGCATGATAGTGTCTTCTCTCTCTTAAATAGAAGCATGATTAGGGCCTGTCTCTCTTTCTCTAATAATAAGGAAGCAGATTTAGG